>NW_007582649.1:0-1279 GCF_000690725.1 Stegastes partitus
ATATAATGGGAGTCAATTATAGTTTTGGTCGGCACACTGGTGCTCTGAGGTCCATCCATTATCTATACACCGTTTATTCCTCACTTGGGTCATGGGGGGCTGGAGTCTATCCCAGCTGGCTTAGGGTGAAGGCAGGGGACACCCTGGACAGGTCACCAGTCTATCACTGGGCCACACTTAGAGACAGACAAACATCACACTCACATTCACACCTACGGACAATTTAGAATCACCAATTAACCTCAATGTGTTTTTTGACCATGTGGGAGGAAGCCGGAGAACCCGGAGAGAACCCACACTGCACGGGGAGAACATGAAAACTCCACGCAGAAAGATCCCAGGATGCCAACCAGCGACCTTCTTGCTGTGAGGCAACGGTGCTAACCACCGCTCAACCTTGCAGCCCTGTATGCTGTAATGGTTGATGAAATGCCAGACAACACAAAGGTAAACTGATGCCAGTTTTTCTTTTGTTACTTTTCTGTTTGCCACTAGAGGTCAGTGTCAGTCTGCATACAGCACACACAGTACATGGACTGTATATATCACATATGGAGGTTACACAGCTGACATTTGCCACAATAGACTACTTACTGGTCAGACCCTTGTACTGCATGGAGAGATGCTACATTACCTGGTTTAACCACTGACTGCACAAAAATGAACAAACACTCTCTGTTATCACGGTAACAATTTATTTTGAAATTTGAACAGTATTTTATTGCAACATGTCCAGTAGGTTACTGTAATGTGTATGTACAGTACATTACTGTCAATAGCAATGGATTATGGGAAAATATAAGCTCACTGCCGTAACTCTTCTCTACTGTTCATCCATTTATGGTCATGAACCTGCCTATGAAAAACTGGCCAATGATGAGAGAATTCAAGAGTTTAGTTGAAGTAAAGGACAAAAGAAAAAGAAAGAGCTGGGATCGGCTCCAGCCCCCCACAACCCTAGTGAGGATTAAGTGGTGTATAGATAATGGATGGATTGGTATGCCCCTTTATTGAAAGGTATTGTCAAGTATTGTAATCTAGTTCCATGATCTATTATTTTAATCTAGGTATTAGAAAGGTGATGTTTATGGGGAAAAATCATAAAACCCTCGTTGGTTTTGTATTCCATAGGCCTTGACTTCATCAAAAGCCACCTGAAGGACCAACATGTGGTGAATCCAAGGGACATTTCTCATTCTTCAGAGGAGGAAGACAATGTCACAACGTGGTTCTGAACTTATCTGTCAGTAGCTCCGCTCAGCCCACTCCTGTAATGTAG
>NW_007582650.1:0-1279 GCF_000690725.1 Stegastes partitus
AATTAAAAACAAACAAGAGATGCAGGACTTTAGGGCCAGCGTGTCACTTCACAGTACTGCAGGTGGATCAAGCACTCAGATATTTAACCAACCATCAGTAAGGCGGCGTGGAACTCCTCTGTCACGAGTAGAAGTTGTGCATCTGAAGCTTTGACTTGGAGCATGAGCATCAGAACAAAGTGCTGAAGGTGGACGTACGTGTTCTGCAGACTGGAATGCTTTCAGTCATGGATCACGGCGTCCATTCACAGAGTTGCCAACACTTTGCTGTATTTTAGTGGGACTGATTCTGTCAGCGTTTCTTTTCCACTCATAAAATACATGGAGACGATGGGATGATGGCAGTATTTCGCTGCAGTGTGTACTAATCAAGAACGTCCTGAGGGAATGATTTGTAGGCCGGCGCCCCTCTGCAGCGTCCCAGTGCTTTATTTGTCAGAGTATGTTGTGACACATTCTATGTTCACCAGAAGACTGCAGCTCCGCTGATTCTCATGTCTCATTTGGCAACATTACAATGATGTGCTTCATGTTCTGACTCATTCTTCCTCCCTGATGTGTTTCCCATGATTTGTTGATGGTCATTGTTGCCTGACTTTAAGCTGGAGCTCATCTCAGTCACTTTATAAACTGCTGGCTTGCTTGTGATTTTCAACAAAGCCTTGATATACACATAACATTTAGATTTTTACAGTATATGTTGTCCTCGCTGTCTGAATCTGGAAAGAGAGAAAAGATGCATATTCAGGACTGCAAACCAACAATCATTTGAATTGTCGGGTTGAATTCGATGATTATTTTGTTGTTGATTGGTTTTGGATGACGTGGACACTGGACTGGACTTGAATGTCTTCCAAACAGCAGCAGGACAATCCCACAGAAGATGGACTCAGAGTCTGAACAGTCCAACTGCTGTCCACTTGTCAGTGCTGTTTGATTTCTTCTCATGAAGGACAGTGCTGGTTATCACCCACCAGCGGCTCTTGGCCAGAACTCTGTGAATGTAGCTCCAGAAAGAAGAACTGCATGAGGCTGAGCCAAAGCTGAAGCACCTTCTGACTTTCAATCTGAGGCTCCTGAACATGGCTGTGAGCCGCACTGGGCCTGCTGGGACTGGACTCACCCTGCTTCCACGTCTGGCTGAGAAGACTGGAGTGGACATCATCATATAACCCATCTAGCGTACATGCATGCTTCTGTGACAAGGACATGGACAGATAGCGCACATCAAGCAGCGTCACAGCATCCAGACCACAACTGCATATGACGGCTAGTTTTC
>NW_007582651.1:0-1279 GCF_000690725.1 Stegastes partitus
ATTTTTATTAAAAGGTAAATCTAATATTCAGTGGTTAGCACCGTTGCCACGCAGCAAGAAGGTCAACCAGGAGGACACCCGGGATCTTTCTGCATGGAGTTTGCATGTTCTCCCTGCGGGTTCTCCAGCTTCCTCCCACACAGTCCAAAACATCCGTAGGTGTGAATGTGAGTGTGCTTGGTTGTCTGTGTAGCCATGTGACAGAATGGCGACCTGTCCAGGGTGTCCCCTGCCTTCACCCTAAGTCAGCTGGGATAGGCTCCAGCCCCCCACGACCCTAGTGAGGATTAAGTGGTGTATAGATAATGGATGGATGGATAAATATAATATGACAAGAGGTAACTTTTGTACATAAATGAAAACCTCTTATGGTAAGGCAAGTTTAGTTGTATAGCACATTTCAACAACAAGGCAATTTGTCGTGGCTCTGATGCCTGGGTCGCTCCTGGTGGGGGCAGACCCCATTTCGGGTTTATTGTGGATAAAACGGGAGAAAACCGGGGGGTTCATTTGAGTTCAGTCGTGATCAGCTCCTTTATCTGGTCAATAAATTCCAGGTGGGGGGAGGAAGGGGAAGAGCAAAGTAGGGATCAAGACGACCTGTCCCGGGTTTGACGCGGTGGTGAAAATGCATCGTCATGGTTTTCAGTGTAGTTGAGGGAGTTGGGAGCAAGTGGAGACCCTTCCTCTTGGCTCTTATGTGTCTCCTTTTCAATTGGGTGAGGACGGATGTAATTCCTCCTCAAGGTTTCCGGACACAGATTGATGACGCAGGAAGTGAAATAGGTTGGAGGTGAACAATTTCACTCCTGACTGATTGAGATGAAGTCCATCTGCCTTAAAAAGATGCCCGCGTTCCCAAAAGATGTAAAAATTGTCAAAAAAATTCACCGAGTGGACAGTGCATGCAGATGAAAGCCACTTACTCAATGCCAACAACCTGCTGAATCGCTCCTCTCTTCTTCGGACTGGTGGTGTGGGGCCACTGATGAATACGTCTGCGTTCAGAGAGTTCATTGTGTTTAGCAGTCCAGTGAAGTCTCATTTCTATACTTCAGGCTGTACACATTGCTTGACCCCATATGAAGAGTGATGTTTTTTTACAGCTGGATAAGTGGCCACAACTTTTAGGATTCTCTCTCATGTTGGTGACCATGTCCTCAGGAAAACAGAGTACTTAGTGCACTTCTTCAAAAGCCTGAGACTTTCGTGCATTGAAAAGGGAAAGAAAGTGAAAGATGCAAGCAAAAAGCAAAGTAGTGCAATTTTACGCATTTTC
>NW_007582652.1:0-1279 GCF_000690725.1 Stegastes partitus
AACAGAAGGAGAGACATAGCCAGGTCAATGCAAAAAAAGCCTTCTGTGCTGGCTTCAACTCTATCAGAATCACTGACTTACGTTGTAATACTTTCCCATTAATCTCTTTACATCACTCCCAATAATCTATTCTCTTAATTAATTAATAGTGTCTCTGGGTTGTGGTGCTTCCAGCAGTGTATGTTTATATTAGAGCTTTATTTTTTTTCATCCAATCATATTTCAGCCATCATGTGTTGCCAGGGTCAGAGAAATCTGCCCTGATGCCTTCAGAATCAAAAGTGCAGGCGCCTGTAGCTTAAAATGCATTGTAATGAAACTGTTGCTTTAACCAATCAGATTTAGAGTTGGTCCCAGGGCCAGCGAGCTGGCCTACGATAACGTCAGCACTTCCACGTCCTCTGATTGGATGGTCAGAGAGCTTAGCCGAAGTTAGCGGTTCCTAGGGCCGCTGCTATAGCTCATCTGAGCTGGCGACCCATGTACAGGGGCTATAGTGCCTGATGCAGCAGCCATGGGTTCGAATCCCGCTCATGGCCCTTTGCTGCAAGTTCTTCTCCCCCAATTTCCTGACTCTCTCTTCACAGTCTTATTTAATAGAGGCAAGAAGGCCAAAAAAAAAAGCTAGCAGTTCCTGTCTGTAGCGACCTGCACAAGCTAAAACTTTTTCGTAAAAGTAAGTTAAGCAAGCGGACATTCTCAGCCCTGAAGCGAATTCAGACTTATGCAAAAACACAACTGGACAGACCCGACTTTCAGTATTAGCCTCCATGGAGATAAAACAGGACTTATTGTTGGAAGTGAAACGCACAGACTACCTGCTCGATAGACTGATTGAACTCTTCGTAAGGAAAGAAAGGAGGATGGAGTTTGTGTTCAAACAATCACAAGTTTTGACAAGTAAAATATATATTTTTGTCATTTTGCTGGGTTGATATTGAGGCTCCTGCTAGATGTGATGTATACGGTACAGCTGTGGCTGCAGTGAAAGGAGACGTGTTGAATTGTTTTAACTGAGTTTCTTACTTTAGTGATGGCATTCATTGATCATGAGATACCTGTCTGCAATGCAACGTCCTGCTATACTGCATTTCTGTATAATACTGATGGTTTCTATAGCCGTGGTGTCATAAGGACAGTGCTATGAGGTGGTTTGATTTAGGTAGGACGCCACTGAAGGCCTCGGAGTAAAATGCATTTACTGTATGGTTTGTCTGAAAGGATGCAGTCCGTGCAAAACACATGACTGCTCCTCTTTACTCTGGCACTAATTTAAAAG
>NW_007582653.1:0-1278 GCF_000690725.1 Stegastes partitus
AAAAATGACCATTGTTTTTTTCTTTTTCTTGCCATTTTTGTTAAACAATTGCTGCATAAATCCATGTGACAAATACGATTCCACTTCCTGTTTGACCACTAAACTGTTTGTAATAGCAGTAACTTAAAACAGCTCTGAAATGGCTGAACGAGAGTTAACGGTAAAGAGTGAGGCTGATATCACTCAGATGACATTTACTCTGTGTTACGTGCTGGGTAGTTTGACTGTGAATTCCCCGTACTTGGAAAGGCAAGACGAAAGCAGTGCGGTAATGGCAAAATTAACAATGAACAGCACGGAAAATTGGGCTCCATGACTTGAAAATCTGAGTAATCACAACTTTAACTGTAATTCTGGTTAGAATTTGAAAATCTACAACTTCGCCATGCTGCGAGTGGTGATTTGAAATAAGAAATCAGTTTCTGAAAGTAACCATCAACTCAAAATCAATTAGAATTCTAATGGGTGTAAAACGCGACACATTATAATAGAAAGTGTGATCAAATAGTTCTATGGACATTCCTGTTGCTCGTGTGCAGAATGTGGAACAGTCAAATACATGCCATAGGTGTGGTGAGTAACTGTCATTGTTAGGGACTCTATGTGACATTGTGCAATAAACATTAGCGTTACATGTGTTTTTTGTGATTGCTTACAGGTAAACATTTGCAATTTCACCATGGACCTGAGACTGGAGCAGAGAGGAAACACCTCTATGTTGGAAACCATCACTGTTGACCAGAGTTAGGTCGATGGCTTCATCCCTGAGAGCTTTGCAGTGAAAGAGCCCCAGTCCCCAAGAACGGAGAAGACATGTCAGGTCAGGAGCACATCCAAGAGCATGCTTGTCATTTTCTTTGACACTGACAGGGTTGTGCACCGGAAATTTAACCCCCAGGGTCAGATTGTCAACATACAGTCCTGCTGTAGCATCCTGAGGCCTCTGAGAGAGAACATTCAGGACAAATGACCTTAACTGTGGTGGTACGGTATTTGGGTGATCCAATTGTGCTGTGTGAATGCTCACAGCACTTTGAATACGTTTTTTTTTGGCACCCATGTCACCTACACCCACTCCAACGCAGCATATTTGGCTCCCTGCGACCTCTTCCTGTTTAATAAGATGAAATTCAAGTCAAGGGGGTTGCTGTTCTGTCACAGTGGAGGAGATTCAGCGCACATCACAGATGATGCTTGACATGAGACTTCCAGGGATCTTTCCAAGCGTGGCAGGAGCACTGGGAGCAGTGCATCACTGTGCAAGGCGGCTACTTCAGC
>NW_007582654.1:0-1277 GCF_000690725.1 Stegastes partitus
ATCATCAGGTTATGATGGAAATGTCTTTACTTATATAAAGGCAATTTTTTTTTCTTTCTTGAAGATAAAGGTGCATAAAGCGGCATTAGGTGGTGGGAACTAAAACCAATAAAAACCTGTATTGTACTCATATTTCAATTTTGAAAACAACTTCTGTAAAACTGATAATTTGACACCAATTTTTATACTGATATGTCCATGTGTTCTACAGAATGACTGTTGTTTTATCCACATCTATCTAAATTGGAGACCACTGAAAATGTAAGGGAAAAGTGCAATATCTGTTGAATGCTTCAACCTACAGACATCAGTGAGGGCTCTATTAAAAGCTTATACCCAGAGGAATCTATATCTGGACACAGAGTCATTCTATTAGTTATAGAAATTCATATTTCATCATAAAACAAAAAAAATTAGATATTTTTCATAAGAAGATATTATAAGAGCATATAAAGAGAGTCAAAACAAGTATTATGGGCAAGTATATATATATAAACACTGCAAACTGTATATTTCACAAACATTCAAACAATATACATATTCTTAGGACTATGAGGCTCGTTTTCTATGAGCCGCTGCCTTCCCATACCTCGGCGTGGTCGTCTGCTAATTGGCTAGAAGTTTATAGCGTCAGCGAGTGTCTGCAACCCGATTTGCTGAATCTACAAGGGTAGAACTTGTGCGTACCGGGTTGACTGTCTGAGACACTCCATTGGCTCTTCAGGCTGTCAGTCACCCACCAAAGCCCTCGTATTGGCCAAACTAGGTGTCAATCAAAAGCTAAGACCTCCGTCGAGCCGCCTGCAGCACTTTCAGCGCGATCTAAAATAGATTCTGCCTGATTTTGCCAGAAGAAATGAAAAAAAAAAAAAAAACAGCCGGAGCTGATCTCAAGCTGGGAAGACATTACTGCAGAATTTGTGCCTTTAAGGATCTAATACGTGTTGAGGACCAAATTATTTCACTGGATTATATTCACTGGATGTGTCCGGACAGAATGAGACCAAGCTGGTGAGGAATGAGCGATGTTTGAGCTGCAGAGAGCCGTCAAAAGTAAGAAAAACCGAATTTTAACATTTTGCTTTTCTGTCCAAAAAGCTCTTTGTGTCAACACTGTGGTTGCTGCGTGTCAAAAACGTTTATATCATCGGAAAGAGGAGACTCTGAGCTTTCACTTGATGTGTATATTGTCGGGAAACTTGGATTGTGGAGCAAGCACACATGGCTGTAATGTTTTTGGAAAGTAGTCACGTCCCGCCGGCGGGGCGGAGGAATGA
>NW_007582655.1:0-1277 GCF_000690725.1 Stegastes partitus
ATAAATCTTCAGCTATTTCCATCAATTTTAATGTATTTTAAACACATTTTGACTGATTCTGGAGAAGTTTAAGTCATTTCGGACTAATTCTGAATTATTTTGAACACATATTTTTCATTGTGGACCAGTTTTGAGTTTTGATAGACATATGTTGAGTCAACATAGGGTTTTTTTTGTCATGTTGGACAGTTTGTGGGTTATTTTCGACAGATTTTAAGCCATTTAGGACAAATGCTCAGCCGTTTGGAGCAGCTTTGAGTTGTTCTGGGCGTGTAGTTTTTTCATTGTGGACAAATTTTAAGTCATTATGTTCAGGTTTTTGTCCCTTTAGACAGTTTTGAGTCATTCTTGACCAATGTTGAGCCATTTTGGACGAAGTTTTAACCATCTGGACTCCGGATGTCCGATAATATCGGCCTGATATTGGCATAGAAATGTGATATCTGTCAATGTTGTTATCAGGTTGTTTTTTCCTTTAATGAAAACCAATAAAATAATTTGCTAAAGTGAAGATAACATCGAACTGCATCATGAGGCGTGTGAAGAAGTGCTGCTGCAGTAACGAACATCTATCGGTTGATATCAGAATTAAGAGTCGGACAATATCAGTGTTGGTGAAAGAGCCAATATCAGACATCCCTAATTTGGAGGATTTATGAGTTAGTCTGGACATGTTTTGGTCACTTCTGACAAACTCTGAGCCATTTGGATGAATTTTGATTCAGCTTGGAGACGATCAGTTGTCCTTCTAGACAGACATTGACTGATTCTAAACACGTTAATGTCACAGTGGACACATTTAAGTCATTATGGACGAATTATGAGAAATGTCAGACACGTATTTAAGTAATCCTCGACAAATTTTGAGTCATGATCAGGTTTTTGTCATGTTGGACAGTTTGTGAGTCATTTTTGACTAATTTTAATTCATTTCAGACACATTTTCTACCATTTGGGCACATTTTGAGTTGTTTTGGACACACTTTCTGTCATTTTGGACTCATTTTAAGTAATTTTAGACGACGTTTCAAACATTTTGGACACAGATCTTTCATTGTGGAAAAGTTTCAAGTGATGCTCGACAAATTTTGAGTCATCGTGGTAGGGTTTAGTCAGGTTGGACAGTTTTTAGTCTTTATTTTCATCATGTGAAACATTTTCTGCCTCTTTGGTGTCTGTGTTACAAAGAAGGCCAACAACAGCTGCTGTCCTGACTTTTCTGGCACCAGTCGTCTCTTTAACACCTGCTAACGTGCTAACGTGCTAACGTGCTAACG
>NW_007582656.1:0-1277 GCF_000690725.1 Stegastes partitus
TTCTGTCTTGAAATTTAACCAAATCTAAGCATAAATCTCAATATTTTATCAAATTGACTTCATATGTCTACATGTCTCATTTTTAAAAGACCTCTAAAAGAAACATTTGCACTGATTTCTTCAAAAATAACTAAAATGATCTGCTTCTCTGTACATCTGAGATGCCTTGGCTACAACCAACAGTCATGTGAGAAAAATTCTGATTATTCGGCTGAACTGTAGGCAGTGTTTTCACAGATCAGAGAGGAGACGAGTGTAAAAACGAATTAGAGAAACTGTGAGCAAAATAAAATGCACTTGAGCGATAAAATAAATGCAGCATTGCTCAGAAGCGGTGAACAGAGGAGCAGGTTGTTGGACGATGCGTTTGGCATGGTGAAACATCTTTCTACAGCTGATAAAACTGCAAGTAGTAAAATATCTGTCGTGTAGATTCACAATCCTATTTTCCACTATTGGTAACACCTGTGGTCAGAAATGTGGTACAAGTTGAATCCAGGTTTATTCTTTTTGTTTTTTCAACAAAATTATTGTTTTGTTTTTTTCCTTTTTGTATGATTTATGGCATTAAAGCTTCGCGATGTTGCACAGAAGACATTCTGACTTCTTTCTTCTAGTCGTGGTTGTGCTGTTTCCATAGAGATGCAGGACGTTATATTGAAGTGAAAAATATGACAGGAGCAAAAAGAAAAAAAAACTGTCCAGAAACTGAAGGTTTAAGAAATGAAACTTGCTTTGTGTTGGCTCCACTGTCACTAGTCACAAAAAAAAAATAAAAAAAACTTTGCAGCTCAGTTCCTCAAACACCACCAGGAATAAAAAATAATAAAAAATAAATAAAAAATACATTTCTAAAGCAAACAGTAAAGTATTAACATTACCATATGCAAAAAGCAAGATGTAAAAAAGTTTAATTTCCTTTAAAATAAATTAAAAAATACAAAATTAAGAGCTTATCATGTTAACATCAAGAGGCAATATCTTGGTAAAATATATATATATATATATATATATATTACTACAATTTCACTTTTTTATATTTGAACCAATAAAAAGAAATTTTAAAAATGTAATTTAAAAAAAAAAACAAAGACTGATCTTTAAAACTTTAGAGGCTTTCAAGTGCCTTCAGTGGTACTTCAGGATTTTTATTTTTTACTTAAAAAAAACAAAAAAAAAAACACATTATGCCTCCAGAATCTTCTGACACAGCAGAGAGAAGGAGAAGAAAAACTTAATTTGATTATTAAATAAGCTCTCCTATCTTGTTATTTATG
>NW_007582657.1:0-1277 GCF_000690725.1 Stegastes partitus
ATAGAGCAAGGTCTGGCTGGACAGCATTTTTCCTTTAATAAATTAAATCATCATTTAAAAACTGCATTTCATGTTTTCTTGTCTCTTTTTCTAATGTTAAAATTAGTCCCAGATGTGCTCCATTGGATTGAGCTCTGGGCAACAGGCCAGTCCATAACATCAATGTCTTCATCATGCAGGAACTGCTGACACACTTCAGCCACATGAGGCCCAGCATTGGAACCCAGGGCCCACTGCACTAGCATATGGTCTCACAGTGGATCTGAGGATCCTTGTACCTAGTGGCAGTCAGGGTACCTGTGGCTAGCCCATGGAGGGCTGTGGGCCCTCCAAAGAAATGCCTCCCCACAGCATTACTGACCCACCACCAAACTGGTCATGCTGGAGGATGTTGCATTCAGCAGAACGTTCTCCACGGCGTCTTCAGACTCTGTCATGTCTGTCACATGTGAACCTGCTCTCATCTGAGAAGAGCACAGGGCGCCAATGGAGAATCTGCCAACCTTGGTGTTCTCTGGCAAATGCCAGTTGTCCTGCATGGTGTTGGGCTGTAAGCACAAGCCCCACTTGCAGAAACATGCATATTAGTGGCCTGCTGGAGGTCATTCTGCAGGGCTCTGGCAGTGCTCCTCCTGGTCCTCCTGCACAAAGGAGGAGGTAGCGGTCCTGCTGCTGGGTCGTTGTCCTCCTACAGCCCCCTCTATGTCTCCTGGTGTACTGGCCTTTCTCCGGGTATCTCCTTCATGCTCTGGACACAGCAAACCTTCTTACCAGAGCTCGTATTGATGTGCCATCCTGGATGAGCTGCACTACCTGAGAACTTCTGTGGGTTGTAGACACGCCTCATGCTACTTGTAGGGCTGAGAGCACTGACAAAATGCAAAAGTGACCAAAACATCAGCCAGAAAGGATGAGAACAGAGACATGGTCTGTGGTCACCACCTGCAGAACCACTCCTTTATAGGGGTTGTCCTGCTAATTGCCTCTCATTTCTACCTGTTGTCTGTTCCATTTGCACAACAGCAGGTGAAACTGATTCACAATCAGTGTTGCTTCCTCACTGGACAGGTTGATTTTGCAGAAAATGTGGGATTGACTTGGAGTTATTGTGTTGTTTAGGTGTTCCCTTCATTTTTTTGAACAGCATACTTTTCCACAGTATTGTATAAACACTGGTGAGGCAACAGTAATGCTGTTTAATGTACACTGTCACAGTTAAAATTTTTCTTGACGATTTCTGTTCTTATATGAAGGAAACAAAGCTTTTTACATTTTCT
>NW_007582658.1:0-1277 GCF_000690725.1 Stegastes partitus
AAACTGAGGGAAGATCAATCTTTCTGAGATATTTCCTTGCTTCAACTTTTACCCAGTGATGTTTCAAAACTTTATCAGATTGCATAAGTTGAGCTGCGATTTCTAACTTTAATATCTGGCGTTTTCCATCTGGTGATCAAGAGAGACCGATAGTTCAAACCAATATACATTAAATGTTATATAAATATTAACAGCATGTGAGAGCTGAGATCCTGTCATTTGTAACTAGTCTTCTTCATTAATAAAGAGTCTGAGTAAACCGAGGTAAGATGCCTCTGTGTTTCAGTTTAATAGATATACCTTTTTTTTTTTTTTTTTTAGAAATATGCATGTACAAGTGTTCTCTTTCTCTTTTCTGTTAACATGAGAGTTATGAGCAACATTGTCCATTAGTTTGAAAAAAAAATAAATACAATAATGATAACAATAATAATAAGAAGAAGAAAAACTCAATGAGGTAAGACGCCCCAAATGGACATCAATGATTTTTATAACGGTACCCCTGCTTATGTTTGATTTCTGGTAAATCATGTCCATTATCATCCAGTACTCACAATAATGAAGCACCAGTAAAAATTGCATTATCTGTGTAAAAGGCAGCTGACTCTGTTCTGATCTTTCCCTGGTCGACCCGACTATAGCTTACCGTAATTTCTGGACTATAAGTTGCTACTTTTTTAAAAAAAAAAATTTTACGCTTTGAACACAATGATGCGGTTAATTTATGGATTTTTACGATTTTTACAAATTTTGAGAGACTGAGGAAGAGTGTGATGAAGTAATTCTGAGGCTGTTCAGTTCCGACACTAAAGAAGATGATGTTAGTGGTTTTAGTGTGTAGGAGGAAGATGAAGATAGTGATCAATGACTTTTCCTGGTAGGCTACTGTAGCTTTTTTTTTTTCTTTTAACCAGCTGTGTTCCAGACACGATTTGGATAAAAGCATTTATGGTACGTATTTGTGTATGTTAGCGGCGCATATTTAATTAAAAGTTTAAAAAATCTTTTTGTGTAAACGTGGACACCTGTGGCTTATAGACTAGTGTATATAGATGTACACAGCTTTGTTTTTTTTTCTTTTTAAAGTTAGTGGGTGCAGCTTATTTTCAGGTGTGCTTAATAGTCCGAAAATTACGGTAATTAGTACACTAGCAACAGCAGCGATGGCGTCAGAGCAGCATTGGGTGTTCCAACACTATTAAATAATACCCTTCCATGAAGAATATCAGCAATGATAATCGATTGATTCCTAATTGCTGAGCACACATAGATGTGTT
>NW_007582659.1:0-1276 GCF_000690725.1 Stegastes partitus
ATTTGTCGCTCTAAAAAGACCTGTAGTGTCAATACATTGTTTTCCATCTTGCATTAGTTCAACTAATACTTGTGTAAAATCATGAGTGGCTCTGACGATTGCCACCCTGCATGTATACGAGGTGTGTCAGAGTTCCAGAACTGGTGTTACAAAAGATATATTTTAGATCCAAACTACAAACTACTTCGAAGTAACCCCCCTGGAGTCTAACACACTTCCCCAGCCTTCTCTGCCACGCTGCCATGGACCCCTGGAAGGATTCGTCAGGGATCCTACGCAGCTCCATCGTCACAGCCATCTTGATGTCGTCCACGTCTTCAAAACGGGTCCCCTTGATGACCCCCTTGAGCTTGGGGAAGAGGAAACAATCCCACAGAGCCAGGTGGGGTGAGTAGGGAGGTTGCACGGTGATGTTCGTCTCAGCCAGGAACTGTTGGATGCTCAGGGCATCGTGAGCAGGCGTGTTGTCATGGTGAAGCAGCCACAACTTGTCCTGTCACAACTCTGGCCTCAAGATCTCTTTGTAGACGTGCTGGTTGATCGTCTGAAGGGGAAAAACTGACAGTTTGTAGTTTGGGTTTGAAATAAAGTCGTGACTTGATAATCTGACCTTTAACAATCCGAAAACTTTGCTAGCCGGCAGATATTTAGGAAAAATGAACAGAACCCAAAGAAAACAGCCTTAACATACCGACAGCCTTGGGTTCCGACTTCGACATGACATTTTATGTCACAAATAAGGATAACCCCATCGGAGCACACCCCCCGGGGTGAAAGTGGCTGGAACGTGCCCAAGCGCACCGGTCAATTAGATTTGAAATCCAGCGATGTGTAGTGTTCTAACAATACACTAGTTATTATAACAACTATAAATAATAAATATTAACAACAAATTACCCTTCAAGCATCAAGCCCTCTTGTATCGCGACCTCCGTCTTGACAATCTGACAAAGACGGTTTTACATTTAGTGTCGGATTATCGAGTCACAACTGTATATCTTTTCTGACACACCTCGTATTGGCTGCACTGGGTCCCCACAGACATTGCTGCTTCAACGCGTGAGTTTCATTTTCTGCACAAAGCATGCTCTAACATATGTTCAGGCATAATAAATGGTTGTAGTTCACTCTCACTTTCATCAGACACAAACCCTGAGCTGGATGTGGTTGCAAGCAAGCAAGACACAGACCAAGAGCTGCCCAGCTTGGTTAGTAAGACAGACATAGTGGAGAGAGATGCACAGCGAGCTAGCACATCAACTTAATGTTACTCTGA
>NW_007582660.1:0-1276 GCF_000690725.1 Stegastes partitus
TTCGGGTCGGTGAAGCTCCATCTCTTCTCCTTCCACGTGAATCTCAGGGTAGCCGGGTGTGCTAGCGTGTGTTTCACCTGATGCTCCCACAGCTCTTTCATGACAGGGGAGAACCGTCTCCGTAGGTCAGATCGCTCCTTTGTCATGTCTTCGTAGATAGAAAGGGTACAGTTCTCCCACCGTATTCCTCGTTCTTTTTTTGCCGTTGCCAAAACTTTCTGCCGAGCTGTGTAGCGTAGAAACCTCACCAGTATCATCCTTGGTGGCTGATCATCACCGGGCCGTGGTCCTCCACTTCTGTGGCTCCTCTCGATCTCATACTCGTCCCCCTGCAGCCCCAGTCCGTCACCCAATATCTTCTTCACATAATCATTCATTGTACTTCCTGCTTCTTTTCCTTCTTTCAAACCAATCAACCTAATGTTTTTCCGTCTCCCTCGATTTTCGTGGTCCTCGACACGGCTCCATAGTTGTTCTACTCTCTGCTTTAGCATTCTGTTTTCATTAGCCATACTAGCATTACTATCCTCCACATTCGCAATGCGGCTCTCAGCTTCTTCGAGCCGAGTCTGCAAAGCACTCACTGTATTCTTCAGTTCTGTTGTGTCCGATTTAATTATCGACACGTCGCTCGCCACTGTGTTCAAAGTCGCGCTCATTTTTACAATTTCAGCAAAGAGACCTTCGTTGCTGTTTTCCTGGTTAACTTCAACACGAGTGGGGCTAGCAGGGTTAGCTTCCATGACGGCCGTGGTCTTCAAGCGAGTTTGCACACTTCGTTTTCCCTGTTTCATTGTGTTGTTCAGGCTGGAGTGACAGTTTTTAATTTAGGCTGTGTCGAGACACTAACCACTTACTACCGAATTTAAACTTTCATGGAGAGCTTCATAGTTTAATGTTAGTAATTGTAGACGGAGGACGGGAGCTTCTCTAAAGTGCCGCCATTCCCAGGTCCTCCTCACGTGACTCCTCTAATTGTTGTTAATTTTAAGGATTTTATTTTTATTTTATAATTAATTTTATTTATCTTTATTTCTCTTTGCTATTTGATCAAATCAAATAGCAAAGAGAAATAAAAATGCATATCAAACAAGAGCTCAGGTGTCTGTGGATGAACCAAAACACCATCAATGAGGGTTAGAATTCTGATCGATCGATAAATCAATAGCTTTGCTTTTCTGCTCAGCTCTGTTTCACTCTGAAAATCAGAAGCTGTTTATTCGCAATTTTTAAAACATCCATCCATCATCTCTACACCTTCATCCTCACCAGGGGG
>NW_007582661.1:0-1275 GCF_000690725.1 Stegastes partitus
GAGAAGATTTTCTTTTTTCACATGTAGCTTTAAATGGGGCACGACTGATGTAACAGGGAAGGTGTAACATTTGATACAGTGGATCACAGCATCTTAAGACTGGAATGTTTAATTGGGCTTAAAGGAACTGCACTAAATTGGTTTAAATCGTATTTATCAGACAGATTGTAGTTTGTTCATGTCAATCATGTTTCTTCCACCTGCAGCAGAATTAGTTATGGAGTTCCACAGGGCTCTGTGTTAGGACCTACATTATTTATTTTGTACATGCTCCCCAGGGGAGATATTGTTAGGAAGCACTGCATAAATTTCCACTGTTATGCAGACGACACCCAGTTATATTTATCTATGAAGCCAAATGGAGCCAATCAGTTGGTCACCAACCATCAGGCATGCCTGAAGGACATAAGGGTCTGGGTAACCTGTAATTTCCTTCATTTAAATTCAGACAAAACTGAGGCTATTGTATGTGGCCCTAAACACCTCAGAGACACGCTATTGTACCAGATAGCTACTCTAGATCAGGGGTGGGCAATCCTGGTCCTCGGGGGCCACAATCCTGCATGTTTCAGATGTTTCTCTCTTCCAACACCCCTGATTCAAATGATCAGCTCATCATCAAGCTCTGCAGAAGCCTGATAACGATCCTGTTCATTTGAATCAGGTGTGTTGAAAGAGGGAAACATCTGAAACATGCAGGATTGTGGCCCTCGAGGACCAGGATTGCCCACCCCTGCTCTAGATGGCATTGCCTTGGCCTCCAGGTCTCCTTTAGCGAACCTTGGAGTTATTTTTGAACAGGACATGTCGTTCAATAGACATACAAAGCAAGTTTGTAAGACAGCCTTCTTTCATCTACGTAATAATGCAAAAATCAAGAATATCCTGTCTTAGAGCGATGCTGAGAAACTAGTCCATGCATTTATAACTTCTAGACTGGACTATTGTAATTCCTTATTATCAGGATGTCCCAATGATTCTCATAAAATCCTACAACTGATCCAAAATGCTGGGGGAGCGGGGGTGGTGGTTTCTTCCCACTGTTGCCAACTGCTTGCTCAGAGGGAGTCCAAAGGCTACTTTGGATTGTTGGGTTCTCTGTTTACATTTGTAAGGTCTATACCTTACTATGTTAAGCGCTGTGAGATGGTGTATGTTGTGCTATACAAATAAAATTGACTTGACTTGAAGACAAAAGCACACAGACAGCCTGTGTTCAAAAGGTCCTCTTACCTTAGGCAGTTCCCATTCAGACCTGGATCCATCAGCACTGTA
>NW_007582662.1:0-1275 GCF_000690725.1 Stegastes partitus
GACAACTCTTCTTTATTGTTTTCTTTGATGCTTTGAGTGCAGCGTTGATCTCTTGTTTCATTTGTCTTGTTGCAGTTCCAGTAAACTTGACATTTCCTGAGATGTGTGTTGATTTATCATCAGTGTCCATTTTAAGTGCAGGAGAGACCGGGGATGGTTGTAACTCTCTCAGTTTGATCAGAGACGAGCTGTGGGGATGTCATCAGTACAGTCCATGCCCACTTACAAACTGAGCTCACTGGTGAAGCCTCATGTCTCTGAGTTGAAAACTGTCTGTTCTGGAGCCAGAAAACAATTTTTCAGGTGAGAAAGTTAAAGTTTTCATCACAAATATGTTTTGCATTGTGTGCATTGTGCTGGAGATATAGTTGTTTCACTTACATAAGCCCAAGCAGTAGTTTCTCTAATTTAAGTTGATGTGTTGCATTAGTGCTAGCATTGAAGCTAAATGCTAAAAACATTTAGCTTTTAAATGGTTGCCTTGGGGCTGCAAGGTGGCTCGGTGGTTAGCACCGTTGCCTCACAGCTAGAAGGTCATCCTAACCCTAATCCTAACCCTAACCCTGGCGACCTGTCCAGGTGAACCTGCCTTCACCCTGAGTCAGCTGGGATAGACTCCAGCCCCCCATGACCCTGGTGAGGATTAAGGTGTGTAGATGATGGATGGACAGATGTTAAGTAAGATTATGTCACATTCTGTTATTTGATGCTATGCCAGGGCTCCATACTAACTATTTCAGAAAAAAAATTTTTTTTTGTTGTTTGCTTGAGATAATATCGATCAAACTGAAGCTAAGAGGATTTGATTCAGCAGAAATGACAAAAATACAGATAACTTGAGTTTGATTGATTTTGTCTCAGGTAGATGAAGGAAAAGTGGATTTTCTGAAGGTTTGTGAAGATGGAGTTCTCTGTTTTCATTTGTTCCCTAAACGCCCCACAGTTCACCGTAGCTGCTGTTGGTATCCGCGGTGCTCAGACAGACGTGCAACCAAGTATGACTTCAAAAATAATAAACCAGGGCGTTCTAATGTCAGATTTTCCCACGATGAAGCCGAGTGATTTTTTCTACATGTGGTCTTTTCTATGAGTGGAATAAACAGCCCATGTCGGTGTTCTACATTTATCATGAGAAGACCTCATTTTTAAGCACAAATAGCGCATCACACTGAAGTTACAAAAGTACTACTTTCCAACACAACACAGCAGCTGACTGCGGCTACGGCGACACATGTACTCATGTACTAATGTGACCACTTTACATGTTAACTGGCA
>NW_007582663.1:0-1275 GCF_000690725.1 Stegastes partitus
AAATTTCTGCTTTAATTGATTTTCAACCACCACTCATACAAATTCAGGTTGCGGTAACATTTGAATTAGCTGAATAAATCCAATTTTCTTCACCTTGAGTTAAGGATGTCATATCATCTCCCATACCCACTTAAAATTTGTGTTCATAATTTTGGTAAGTACATAACACTTAAAAATTCCTTTAAAATAATGTGGAATAGTCTTTAAAACAGCTAAATCAGCTTAAACATGCGTGTTTATGCTACTCATCATTAAATAAGTGGTTAGTAAAAAAAAGGAAAAAGCTAATCGCTCAACTCAGTGGAGTTTTTTTGGTTGAACATAATTTCATTAGAAGTTGTCACAACTCTAAAAGACTGATGAATGAAGCTTTTTTTGTAGAGCCCAAACATATTCTTTTTTTAGTGTATAACGGAGTGTAAAGTACAATATTTCCCTCTGATTTGAATGTAGAAAATGGAAATATGCAAGTAGCCCAAAATTGTATAAGTACAGCACTTTAAAATGTACTTTTCACCCCTTTTCATGGTTCTGGGACCTGCTGAGCTTAAATACTGACTGACAGCATGTAGGTGGCAAGTTTGTTAACTTGGCAAGCTTTTCTTTTTCTTTTCACAAAACATGATCCTGGTTGTTTTTCAAGGCACATTTTTCACCCTTTTCCTTAGTTCACTATATTTTCCCTCATTGTATTTTTGTTGGAGCTAACTTTGTACGTATTTAAGTATTTACAGGTGAGCATATTTAGTTATTGTGTCTTATTGTTAATTGGTGGAATTGCTGCTCCACCTATAGATAGGTTGGCTTTCTGAGCGCTCACTGTCTCACTTTTGCCTCCAGACCCGCTCACCTCACAGGCTCCACCTGCGCCTCGGACCTGTGTGCTCTCCCGGCTCCAGCTGACATGCTGGCAGCTTCTCTGATGCCGCTGTGACATCTTTTGTTCTAGGTTTTGGTCGTTTGACCCGGTGGGGTCGGCCGTCCTGTTTTCATTCACCCTTGGGGCTTGGGCTTAGTTTGCCTGCTTCCTTTAGCTTGGGTGTCGGCACCGGCTTCGACGGCCCTGCATAGGGTTGGCCCGGTGCTGCATCCTGTTGTTTTGTTTGGCCGACCTACCAGGTCCACCTATGAGTTACCACTTTGATTATTTTTGGGGCACGGGGTAGTTAAGGGTTTCTTCTTTTTTTTTTAGTAATTTTATAATTCAAGTCACTAATAAATCTCTCCGGGTTCTCCGGCTTCCTCCCACACAGTCCAAAAACATGTTGAGGTTAA
>NW_007582664.1:0-1275 GCF_000690725.1 Stegastes partitus
ACCAGGTGCTAGTTCCAGTGCTTAGCTGGTTCAAATCTCACATCACCTAAGAACCTGTTTGCATTTCCATCGGCAAGGAGCCAAGTTAGAGCCACACTATACGTCACTGCATACATAGACCTTTACCGAATAACGCTTGGTTTAGTACAGAAGTCCACACAGGACTCCTGACTTATTTACTGGTGCGACCAACTTTCTCATTTGGTCGCACTTCCCACCTTGTCACAGGCAAAACATATGACTAACTGAACATTTTCTTATCGATAGACTCTACAATTTACCGATGATCCCTGAATGCCCCACATTGCAGACTGTTGTTGGTGGCTGCGGTGCTCAGACCATTTGTGACCAAAAATGACTTTAAAAAGAGTAAACCAGGTGTTCTAATGTCAGATTTGTCCAAGATGAAACTGAGTCCTTTTTTCTTGTGCGGTCTTTTCTATGAGCGGAATAAACAGTGCATGTAGGTGCGCTTTGTTTTTCACGGGAACACCACATTTCTAAGTGTAAATACTGCAGTACACCGAAGTTACAAAAGTACTGTTTTCCACCTCTGTGGTGCTGCTGGTGGGACACAGTTGTACCAGATTTCAGGGCGCAACAGTTGGTACAAAACTTCCATGTGTCCCGGGACTCATTCCAACACATCAGACCAGAAACGTCCTGGTGAAAAACGACACAAATCACCGCTTGTGTGTCCCGTTCATTCATTGGTCTCGTTGGTCACACTAACCCGCCCCCAGCCCCTGATGTACTCGGTTCTTAGCTCTGGCCCAGCAAAGAGTTGGTGCTCGCTAAGCACCAGAGAACCTGGAGCCGGTGTTTAGGTGGTGGAAACACAAAGAACTGGTGCCAAGTCAGGCTCTGGCTCTGAACTAGCACTGGAACCAGTCAGACTCAGCTCTTGAATGTCGCCAATGCTGACACCATCGTTGCCTTCAGTTACCATGGTTACAGATGTTATTCTGGTCTATGGTGAGGTTAATTATAAAAGCTCAGTGACACAGCAGACGGATAGTCCTCAGGAAATTCAGTTGTCATTTTTAAACTCTGAACCGCCCATGTCCAGGGATTACTGTAAATGAAGCTACTGCTGTTGTTTCACCAGCTCTCGCTCATGGATCCTGCTTCTGTCTGAAGCTGCAGGTATTTAACAAACTCAGAGGAAAGACTCCTAAAGAGCAACAAACTAAACTTTAGCTCCTGTTAATGTTTTGCCAGAATCCATATGACAGAACTTTCTGGTGAGTTTCATCAATCCAATGAGCAAACTTT
>NW_007582665.1:0-1273 GCF_000690725.1 Stegastes partitus
TAGACATACTGAGTTGCTCAACTTTTTCAACTTCTAATTACAGGTTACTTGTGTAAAATGAGTGTTGATAACAGATTGATGAAAAGTGAGTTAGGTTCACTTAGTATTTTTTATTAAGTTCCATGTTATGTTTTACGGTGTATAATTGAAAGTACATATAGTTCTGAAGGAACATTGTTACTTTCAGAGTAAAACTCATGACCACCTCATGACCTCCCGGTGATACTGGGACGTCATATCTAACAGCCCCCCTGGGAGCGGAGCTCGCTCTGATTGGTCATTAGTTTTACTATTAAAGTCTCTTCACCCGAAAAGCATTCTACGGCATTCCATCAGGCTCTCTCCATCAGACAGGAGAGCTGCCCACTTTGGTCCAATGTAACAACTTCAACTGCCACACCCTGATCCAACTCAAGCTGAAGGCCTCCTCTCCCAGACGCTGCTGCACCTGCCAAGGAAACTGCAAGTATCAAGCTTCTGTCTCTAAACGGGTGTTTCATGATTCTAATTGGCCTTCTGACCAATATTCCAAATTTAGCAGATTATCTGCTGCTTCAGGTGAAAAGACTTTCAAGTCTCCAAGCCACCACTCTGTTCCACATTAGGTTTTCCACATTCATATTTCTCAACCAGCATTTTCATCATTGTTTGTATTTTATATTTTATGTTTGTTGTTGTTATTTGTTTGTTTGTTTAGTTAGTAATAAATGTCGTGTGTGTATACAGTTGTTTCCTGTGTTTTCTATAGCTTACATCCAGTCACTTTACGTATGTGATCTTTAGTTACCTAAGCTCTAAGTTAATTCTCTTAACTTTAAAAAACACTCTTGACTGAGCACCAAGAGTAAATAATTTATTAGAATTATTATGCTGACTCTGAGATTATGTCGCTGGACGAATAATTCAAAGGTTGGTATTAATCATTTTAATTCATGCAATCATTTGCTTTAGTGTGAAAATAAGTACATCTTATGTTCCACACTAAAACCCTACAATGTCCTCTATTTCTTCTTCAGTGACTGTACCTGGTTTCCTCGGCCCCATTTTACCAGTTTTACAAGAAGGAATGCAGCAACTGTTTATTGTTTTTCAGTCACACAGGACAGACATATTCATGACATGTTTAACAATTTGCTCAAAGAGTTTCATTCAATTTTTCCTTTTTTTATTTCATTGCTCATTCTTGTTCTTTTTAAATAAGATTACAAAGAAAGAACATGAGTGAGCCGGAACATTCTGTACACAAGGAATGGCCTGAAACTTAAAAAGAGAA
>NW_007582666.1:0-1273 GCF_000690725.1 Stegastes partitus
CTCTATGAACCACAAACTGGAGCACAGAGGAAAAGTCTGAGTCAGTCAGCAGCTGGAAAGTCCAGATATTTATGTTCAGAACCAGATGATGAGAGGTGGGTCTGCTGCTACCACTGAGAGAAGAAACACAGCGGAGGAGCAGCTTCCAAACCAGACAAGATGCATCAGGTCATTGTTTTCCTCAACATATACGTGGTTGGAATCAGCCTGTCAGTATAGAACAGGGGTGTCTAATCCTGGTCCTCGAGGGCCACAATCCTGCATGTTTTAGATGTTCCCTCTTCCAACACACCTGATTCAAATGATCAGGATCGTTATCAGGCTTCTGCAGAGCTTGATGATGAGCTGATCATTTGAATCAGGTGTGTTAGAAGAGGGGAAACATCTAAAACATGCAGGATTGTGGCCCTCGAGGAACAGGATTGAACACCCTTGGTATAGATCAAGGCAAAGTTCTGCTCCAATGCCTTGAGGTGTCTGAGGGAGAACATTGAGCACAAGTGACCTGAAGCTACATGTCCACAGGGACAATTTTAACCACGCTTCTGAATATCGCCTGCTTGATAGGCATGCCCTAGCAGGCCAATCGGTGGTCACATGACAGCTGCTTTTCCTTTCACCACATGCCAGTCCTGTAGATGCGGCGAACCAACTTGACAGCTTGGCCGCAAACTTTCACTGGACTTTGGAGGCTGTTACTGACCAAACAGTCCAGCTGAAAAAAACAAGCTTGGAGCGAAAAGATGCCCCTCAGAAATACCAGTAATCTGAAGATTTGAGGCTGTGGACCAGGTCGTCGAGGCAGTCCCCCTCGGCCACCACCCAGTCCTCTCTGCACCCGACCCCTATGATTCCCTCTGTGGGTGGTGGGTCCACAGGAGGGCGGGCCCACGTCAGCCTTTTGGGCTGTGCCCGGCCGGGCCCCGTGGGCAGAGGCCCGACCACCAGGCGCTTGCATACGAGCCCCAACCCCAGGCCTGACTCCAGGATGGGGCCCCGGCTGCACCATACCGGGCGACGTCACTGTCCTTGATTTCATCGTCATCATAGAAGTTTCTGAACTGCCCTTTTTCTGTCCCGTCACCTAGGACCTGTTTGGGTTTAATCTTTGCAAACTGGCAAATCGCACAATTCACACAATATTGTTCATCTGTGTTCATTTCTGTCCAAGGAAACAGACTCTAACATGCTAATGGCACAAAACCAAGAGGGTAGCCAAGAATTTTTACAGTTATGCTAATTAGAGACAGCTGATGATTTTACCTAATGGCTC
>NW_007582667.1:0-1273 GCF_000690725.1 Stegastes partitus
AGAAGTTCCCATAAATGTGTGGCACTTGTAGGCTGCTTGGTTTTCACTCTTCTGTCTAGTTCATCCCAAACCAGCTCAATGGACTTTAAGTCTGGAGACTGTGCTGACCACTCCATGTTTTCAGCTTACCATCTTGTTCTTTTTTCCTGTTGTAGTTTTAGCATAGCTTGGACTTGTGCTTTGGGTCATTATCTTGCTGTAGGATGAACCTCTGACCAACTAGGTGCATACCAGAGGGTACTGCATGGTGCTGCAGAATGCTGTGGTAGCCGTTTTGGTTCAGGGTACCTCTTACTCTGTACAAGTCACCGACCCTGGATCCAGCAAAACAGCCCCAGACCATCACA
The DNA here is from genome assembly GCF_000690725.1 of Stegastes partitus. Classification (NCBI taxonomy): domain Eukaryota; kingdom Metazoa; phylum Chordata; class Actinopteri; family Pomacentridae; genus Stegastes; species Stegastes partitus. The sequence continues at coordinate 348 of NW_007582667.1, forward strand.
CTCCCTCCTCCATGTTTGACAGTTGATGTCACACACGGTGGAACCGTCCTCTCGCCTACTCGACGACGTACAAAGATCCTCCGTGATGAACTGAAGATTTGAAATTTTGAGTCCTCGGTCCATAATACCTTCTTCCAGTCTTCAGTAGTCCAATGGCGGTGTTTCATGGCCTAGGAGAGCCTCTTTGTCTTATTCTGACGTCTTAGCAGTGGCTTTCTTGCTGCAACTCGTCCTGTCAAACCTGAAGCTCGAAGTCTTCTCTTCACAGTTGAAACTGAGACTTGCTTACTACGACCACTATTAAGCTGTGCTTGAAGCTGTTGTCCTGTGAGCCGCCTATCACACAAGCTGTTAACGCTCAGAAACGTGTTCTGATTCAGTTGTAGCTTTGGGTCTGCCAGACCACTTCCTGTCAGAGTTTCCCCCAGTTCCTGAGTGCCTCTTGTTGGTGAAGAAAATTGTACTCACTGACACCTTGACTTCTTTGCAATTTCCCTGTAGGAAAGACCTCCATCTTTAAGTGTTATGATGGTCTGTCTCTCTTTCATTGTTAATTGCCTTTTTCTCGCCATTTTTGTAGCAACACACTACTTTCTGCAGTACAATACTGTTCAGCTGATGCTCATGAGGGTCTGGTACCACAGTGTGTTCCAACACTGCTTTTATGGAGACGGACGGGGTTGTATGTAATCAAGAAAAGTTGGAACACCTGTAGGAATTAGTAGCACCAGCTTTCAAGGCTGTTTCAACCTTCATTGCTGCAGAACAGCTTTAATTGTTAACCCACTTCGTGTTTCCTGAAAAAGGCCTTTTTGTGTAATTCTGAATAAACATTATTTTTTGTTTTTTTGTAACCAAACCTATTTTTTTTAACCTCTGGTTGTCCAGTCCTTACCTTTGTACCATTTCAAGCTATTCATTGGACT
>NW_007582668.1:0-1273 GCF_000690725.1 Stegastes partitus
AGCAAAGGTAGAGCATCATGTCACATTACAGCTGCTTGGACAGTGTTTATCATCAGTTAGAATATACAGAATCAGTTTACAGATTTAGTTCATTTTTAATCATTATACTCACAAACTAGACTAAAAATCTAAGTTTTTTTTAAAAATAAATTTTCTTTATAATTTTATAATTACAGGAATTCGTTGTATATTTCAATGTCTAATGGAAAATTATGTTTAAAACCTGTAACTGTCAATGCCCATAAAACTTTATGTGCAAAAAAAAAATCACACAAATAGATGTTAAAATGCATCCGCAAACGTATTCTAATCTTACAAATATTTTTTTTAAAAATGGAACTGATGAAATTTAAGTTTAAAACTACAAATATATGTGTAGAGTAGATAAAGTTAGAAATCTGTAAGTTTTAAGAAAATTTCTTTGAAATTTTGTTTGTAAGTTTTTTTCTGATTCTCTGTTTTTGAAGTCCACCAAAATATGGATCAAATGATGAGAATTCACCGTTTATTACGATGTCTAATGGAAAATAGTGTTTAAATCCTGTAATTGTCAATGTCCATAATATTTCACGTGAAAAAAAATCCCATAAATATTCACAAGTGTTTGATCATTTTACAAATATTTAGTTTTTTGTTTTTTTTCAAATGAAACTGATCAAATGTCAGTTTGATTCTGCATATGTGTGTAAAATTAGGTACAATTAGTCAACATGAACAGAAAATCAGGTATTGGCTCTTTAATTTGACATATATTTGATTAATAAAGAAGATCTTGTATAGTTGCAGACGTGTTCACAACAAAATGAAGATTTCTGATGAGGCTGCGATGATACAAACAGATGATCTGATGCTGTTCAAAATACACTTTACAACAAATTGACATTATTTTGTATTTTTCTTACAGAACAAGACAGGACTCAAATAACAAAGAGAAGGGCCAGTCCTGACCTGCAGAGCAAAAGAAAAAGAGACCACAGCCGTGACAGAGAGGAACCTTCAGCAGAGCTGAAGAAGAGGAGACTCCTGAACGTTTTCCACATAAATAAAGAGTCTCCGTCCACCTCTACAGTCACGAGCAAAGGTAGAGCATCATGTCACATCACAGCTGCTTGGACAGTGTTTATCATCAGCTAGAATGTGCATCATCAGTTGGAAAATCAGTTTACAGTGGACAGGTTGAGAATTAGTGGATTTCCTTTTATAATATCCAACAACTTGGGTTTTTGTATCTTGACCTGAACAGACTTTAAACACAAACTACAACAACAAAGAA
>NW_007582669.1:0-1271 GCF_000690725.1 Stegastes partitus
GCATCAACTGTTCGCTGCTCGTTTTTCACCACAAATCTAATTTACATTTAAAAACATGACATTGCTGCAAATTTGTGGCAACATTGCGAACTGTTAGGACATAATTAGACCACAATGTCTTTAATTTTCGTTCATGAAAACTTGCATACATGTGCAAAAATGTAGTTTAACCAAAATTGTTGTAATCTAAAGCTACTTTCAGACAGGACACTTTGTCAGATTTTAACCATTTATTTGAGATCACATACATTTAGTCTGACGGTGACTCTGCTCGTGATGCTCAGGAACGATCTGAGCAAACAGATAATCCCTGAGATCACAAACCCCCGCAGAGCCTTGAATTTACAATATTTCGAATACAACATGAACACAAGAACAAGGAGACCAACTAAATAGTCTTCACTAACAGAATCTAGATCACATAGTTCAAGATACAATAATGAACCATCTGCAGCCTACAATCCCACGATATGGGAAACACCGGGGTTATATGACTGAACTGTTTTTAAAAGGTGGTGGTCGGGGAGGAGGAGGAGATTTGACGACCTGCAGAAGCTGGAGTAGCAGCGATGTGGTGAAGCGGGCCGAATGAATGAATGCTGCCTCAGTTATAAAGCAGGTGGGCTGGACTTTAGCGATGATGATTGGACAGGAGGGGTCATGTGACACCCTGAACTGTCTGAACTAACAGGAAGCTCCATGTGAGTTAATTTCTCGTGTCTCCGACAGTAACATCAGCGGTTTGTGGTAGAAAATCCTCAACTAAGTGAATTTATATAATATATAATTATTTATATAATAACAGAAAATAAGACAAAAAGCAGCAACACATCATCAAATTATCAGGAATTTGCTTTTAATTAGTGGGAACAAGTGCAGGATTGGTGATCATGAGCAGCTAATCTATAGATTTAATGACAGAAATACGACTGTTGTCATGTTTGTGGTGCTGATTTGAAGATAAATTTAAACGAGATGCAACTACAAGACGCACAAAATTAAAAATAAACAGCAGAATTGTACAATGCTTTAAATTTGGTTGACAGAAGTTGCATTTATGTGCATTAATGTGTCTCATGAATATGTTTAATGTTATAAACTATGAGACATGTCAGGTTGAGCTAAATCTTGAGCTAAATGACATTTTCTGTAGCTTTCTATTTGTCTTTTTTTGCTTCTTTATCTACTTTCTTACAGCTGCATCAACTGTTCGCTGCTCGTTTTTCACCACAAATCTAACTTACATTTAAAAACATGACATTGCTGCAAAT
>NW_007582670.1:0-1270 GCF_000690725.1 Stegastes partitus
TTATTTACTATAAAAGGTTTGTTCGATCTTCCTGAACATGATGCAAAAGTGGGCCGCAAGTTCTATTTCTGTTTAGGGGTCGATAAGAGCGGGACTGATCCTGTTGGTTTGATTAGCGTGAATGTTCGAGAGGGTAACATTCCCCGTCCCGCTCAGGCACCGGTGGTCAGGAAGGTGGACCTGTCTCAGATTGCTTCCCATGATATAGTAGCTTTAGCCACCGGTTACGCAGATAAAAACATATGGTTGGACTGGCTGAAGGCCACGGCCAAGAGTTCAGGCATGTTAGATTGTGTAGCTTGTTCTCGAGCAAGACCCGATTTGTATACTGAGCCTGCACCTCTGTTTCCACACTCTGATCCTCAGGGGTATGCATGCATGGTTAAAATGTTTAATAGTCAAACGCCAAAGAACTGTACCACCTTAACTGAAATATTTCCTATTGCAGATCCTCCTGTAGTTCCACCGACAACTGTAATTGTACCTGCTAATTATACATGTTTCTCCCGTAGTCCTGGCGGGACAGCCAGAAATCTAGGACGATTGGATGATTCCTGGTGCAGTCATACTCATATAGTTAGAGATAAGGTAGGATCCATGTCATTGGCCAGGATGAATTTGTTTTGGTTGTGTGGAGGAAATAAACTGTATGGTAAGTTACCCGAAAATTGGAAAGGGACATGTGCTATGGTGCGACTTGGTTCACCCATCACTTTATTAGGTTATCGGGAAATGGTATCTAACTTAACCACGGTTTTCCGTCGGACCCGTCGGTCGTTATCCAGGTGGGATTTGACTCGTGATTCTCCTACCTACATGGATTCTATAGGAGTACCACGGGGTGTCCCAGATGAATTTAAACTAGCAGATCAGGTCGCAGCTGGATTTGAAAATTTGCCTATAATTGGTGCTTTGTTCCCTGTAACTCCTAATAAAAATGTTGATCGTATTAACTATGTACATTACAATGTTCTTCGTTTGACTAACCTGACTCGTGATGCTATAGAAGGATTGGCAGAACAAACAGCTGCAACCTCCCTGATGGCCATTCAAAATCGCCTGGCTTTAGACATGATCCTAGCTGAGAAAGGGGGAGTCTGTTTCATGTTCGGGGACCAATGTTGTACTTTCATACCTAATAATACATCACCTGATGGGTCTGTAACTAAGGCCCTGCAAGGTCTCCGTACTCTTTCACAAGAATTGCATGAAAATTCTGGTATTAACAATCCCTTGGACAAGTGGCTAAACAAAATGTTTGGTAAATGGA
>NW_007582671.1:0-1269 GCF_000690725.1 Stegastes partitus
GCCGTGAATTTTACTCCTAGGCCTTCAGTGGCGTCCTACATGAATCAAGCCACCTCTTAACACCGTCATTATGATGAAAGAAAATAGAAACCATCAGTATTATGCAGAAAGGTAGCATAACAGGACATTGCATCGCAGACAGGTATCTCATGTAGCGAGAATGAATGCCATTACTAAAGCAAGAAACCCAGTCAAAACAATTCAACAAGTGTCCTTTCACTGCAGCTACAGCTGCACCACATACATCACATCTAACAGGAGCATCAATATCAACCCAATAAAATGACAAAAATAATTATTTGAACACAAATTCATCCTCCTTTCTTTCCTCACAAAGAGTTCAATCACTCTGTTGAGCAGGTAATCCGTGCATTTCACTTTCAACAATAAGTCCTGTTCTCGCCATGGAGGCTAATGCTGAAAGCCGGGTCTGTCCAGTCGTGTTCCTGGCATAAGTTTTAATTTGCTTCAAGGTTAAGAATGTCCACTTGCTTAACTTAAAAAAAAACAACAAAAAAAAAAAAACACAATACTTTTACAATAAAGTTTTGGCTCAGCTCTCTGACCATCCAATCAGAGGACGTGAAACTACTGATGTTGTCGTAGGCCAGCTAGCTGGCCCTGGGACCGCCAACTCTAAATCTGATTGGTTGAAGCAACAGTTTCATTACAATGCATCCTAAGCTACAGGGGCCTGTAGTTTTGATTCTGAAGGCCTCAGGGCAGATTTCTTTGACTCTGGCAACACATGATAGCTGAAATATGACTAGATACAAATTCTAATACAAACATACGCTGCTGGAAGCACCACAGCCCAGAGACACGCTATGAAATGAAGACAATAGACTCCTGGGAACAATGTAAAAAGATGAATTGAAAATATTACAACATAAGTCAGTGATTCTGATACAGTTTAGGCCAGCAGAGAAGGCCTTGCTAGCCCTGACGGCAGACCACTGGTAAATTGTGTGCCCTGATAAAAAGGCTAAAGTGGCTGAATTCAAAGTAAGGCGATGTCATTCAAAACAAATGGCCTTTATTAAAAAATAGATCATTAAAACAAACTGAAATAAATCTCAGTTATTTCAACCCAAATAAATCATTTATTCGTGACAGACTTTCCATCTGTTTCGCTTAGTCCAAGTGAAATAACACTGAATTGTTCAGCATTTTGGAAAACCCTACTTGTTCAAGCGCAATTCCACCCAAGGCAAAGATTTGTAGGTCTGACCAAGAAAGACCGCCAGATCAAGAAAGCTAAAAATATTA
>NW_007582672.1:0-1269 GCF_000690725.1 Stegastes partitus
CTTGGACGTTTCAGTGTGTTTGTCGACAAGTTTTGAATTGCTCTGGACAGATTTTGAGGCACTTTGGGAACGTTTTTGTCATTTTGGACACATTTCGGGACATTTAGGACGAGTTTGAAGGCATATTGGGTCATTTTAGGCAAGTTTCAAGACATTTTGGAGGAGTTTTGAATTATTTGGTACAGAGCTTGAGTCTCTTTGAAGAGGTTTTTGTCATTATGGATGAATTACAAAATTGGCACAAAAAGATGTAATATCATCCCAAAAAGGACCAAAATTACCACATAATCACCACAGAAGGATCCAAAATTACCACAAAAAGACACAAAATCAACTCAAAAATAGGAAAAAAATACCCTGAAATTGCTGCAAAAAAAGATGCAAAACCACCAACAAAAGGGCAAAATTGACACAAGGTTTAGGCTGAATTTTATATCCATCCAGGTGTCACAGTCTGAACACTGGATCTGGTTTCTGTTCATGTCCTCTGTAAGCAGCTGGTAGCATCAGTATTATGGGATGTCTCATCGTGTGAACAGTCAGACTGCAGCAGTTTAATGTCTATGACACAGAGTCATAGAAACAATCATCAGTATCCTGGATGTGTTTCTGGTTTTTCATCATTTACCAGAGAAAACTTTAGAAAGTGCATTCAGGGTGGTTTTGTGTCTCTTTGTGGTGGTTTTTAGTGGTTTTATTGCCATTTTGTGTCAATAAGTGGTGGTTCTGTGTCTCCTCTGACCAGGACCACCACAGTGGATGCATAGTCCTGACAGTGAAGCACGGAGGTGGCAGCATCATGATATGGGGCTGGAGGAAACTTTAAAAAATGCATTCTGGGTAAACTTGTGTGATGGTGGTTGGTCAGAACAAGTTCTAGACGATGGAAGGACCGTTTTACTTATATCTGATGCGGATATTTGAGCTTGTTTGAGAGTCTTTTCCTCAGTTCTGGTTCTGTCCGTTTGTTCTGTTTCCATCAACACTGGTCTTTTCTATGAGGCATAAAATGATGCTGCAGGAATTATCACTGTCTTAATTCCTTCGTTTTACATTTTGTGAGTAAAAGTTATTGGCTAACGGGTTTAAAATTGATTTAGCTGCAGTTTCTAACGGACTCAGATGTATTTTTTTCACGTCAGTCGGTCTCCTGTATGTATAGTGTTTTATTTCTACAACCTTCATGTACTTCAAGGGCCTGAAACTATAAAAACTATTCACGGCATGAAGGTAAAACTTTACACGGCTTCATTAAACACGCCACAGTTA
>NW_007582673.1:0-1268 GCF_000690725.1 Stegastes partitus
GTGAATGGATCAGCGTTTATTTAAGCACGAATATAGACGGAGTGGGGAGCTTCAAGGTGTTTTAGGGAGAATTCTTCCTCAGAAATTTAAGGTTTGCGTGTAGAGGAGCACATACAGTCGTCCTCAACTATATTTATGACCTTCAATTAAAGAAAAGGCAAAATTCACAATAGACACTCAAACAACTACAAACTGAAAAAAGCAATAATAAATAAACATTTGCTAAATTCTAATTTGGTGAAATAAGAAATTGCTTTTGAATTGTGGTTGAAAAGAATAATACATTAAAAAAAACTGTCCCAGACAAATTAGAGCACTTTGCTGATTTGCAGTGAAATCAAAGTACCTGTCAACAGGTGCAGAAGTCTGACTGAGAGTTACAGAAAACACTTGATGCAGTGATGGACTCAAAGGGTTGTTCAACAAAATATTAGTTTACGGGTCCCATCATGTTTGTTTGCTTGTTTTTGTTGTTGTTTTAAAAAACAATATATCTGTTGAACCACAATTCAAAAGCAATGTTATGGTTTCCATTAAATGTTTATTTATTATTACTTTTGTCAATTTCAGTGTATTTCAGTGACAGCTGTTTTTTTCCTTCTTTATTGGCAGAGTATGAATACATTTGAGGACGACTGTATGCGTTCCACATTTAACCCCCTGAACCCCAAGCAGTTTGTGGGCATTTTTCCCCCCATCCTGTCACATTTTTACTCACACCTAATTTTTCACTTCAATGTAAAATCCTGCACCTCTCTGGAAACATCACAACAAAGTCCAGGAGTTGAGAAAATCCAAAAATGTGTTGACTAGAATTTCTTTAAATATTATTATTAAAAAAACAAACAAACCTGTAACTGCCCACAGGTTTGGCCAATACTAGAGAAAGGTGCTACATATAAGTATTCCACAATTTACATTTTTAATTTGCTGTAATACTTGCCACCTATCTACTCCATGTAAACAACCTGCAGTTCAGCCGTAAAGCTCCGATGTTTTTCTCACTGTCTCACACAGTCAGTCGTTGCTTTGTTGGCTTTTTTTTTTTTTTTTACAGAATATGGTACAAAAGGTTTTATTGTTGACAATTTTTTTCAATGACACAAGTAGAAATAAAGTGATTATGATAAATTATCCTAATTTCAAGCTTAGATCTGATGAAGTTTTCCAATGTAATGGGATGTAATGCATGATTAGTTCAAGGACTGCTGGAAAGTTGAATATCTATTGTTTTTTTCTGTTTTCATATTCTGGCTCTGTTGAATAGT
>NW_007582674.1:0-1268 GCF_000690725.1 Stegastes partitus
GCAGGACCAGTGGTGGAGACACTCAGTGCTTCTGTCGTTTTCCTGTTTGCTTTTGCACACTGTAAAAAATGAACGTTTTTCATTGTAATTTTTTAAAAAACTAGCTGCTGTTGTTTCACAGATGTTCCCACTTTTGGTAAAATACAGATGATAGCAAGTAAAAGCAAAGAAAAACGTGCTAATTAACATATTAACTGGATATATTGAAAAACAGGGCAAAACTGTAAACAGTGACCACAACAAAAATGTGAAGTTTGTCAAAATAGTGATTTGTTAAAAAAATGTTTTTATAGATTGTCCATGTTTTGTTAAATTACAGATTTATCTAGTATAAAATACATTCTTAAAAAGTATTAATTTACATGTTAACTGTAAAACATAATAGCTATGTTACAGACATTAGATTAATGACTGAAGAATAACAAATCGTTTTTAACTGTTGTCTTTTGTTCAATAAAAGATAATACTTAGTTAAAATCACAGGGAAAAAAATGATTAAATTACATGTTAACCATAAAAGAACTGTGAGTAGTGACCACATCAGAAGTTTGTTATTTAAAAAAAAAAAACTTTTTTAAATTTTATTTTTTTTATGTTTGACCGTAAAATTGTCTTCTTTCTACTGTATTCAAGTCTGCAAGTAATAAAATAATTTTACAGCTATAGCAGTTATTTGGAAGAAAAAAATCTGTTTCTGAAGGTTTGAATTTACAGATCACACAAAAAAAATATTAATTTAAATGTATTTGACAATAAAAAAAATCCCTGACCAAAATGGTACATAATGTAAACATCAAAAACCTGTAGTGTAAAAGTAATTTGCTCTTTTCAAATGTGTGACTGTCAGCTTACAATGTTTAACTGTATTTTAATCAGCTTAACATATTATTCTTACAGATATTTGCTGTTATTTTCGCAAGTACTTGTTGTTTCACCATTTTTAGTGCAAGATGGCTTTTTGTGTTCTTGTCCTCCTGAACCACAAGTTATTTTGTTTTGACCTTTTTGCCTTTATGTGACAGGACAGTAGAGAGAGAGACAGGAAAGTAGGGAGAAGAATGGGGGAGGGACCTGCAGCAAATGGCCATGGGCTGGATTCAAACCCACGACCGCTGTGTCGGGGACTATAGCCCCTGTACATGGGTCGCCAGCTCAACCAGTTGAGCTGTAGCAGCGGCCCCCTGAACCACAGTTACTCCTCTAACTAACTTCGATGTTGAGATAGTGTTCGGGGTTTTTTGCACATATTTCAAAACATTTAAACAAGC
>NW_007582675.1:0-1267 GCF_000690725.1 Stegastes partitus
GTGATATTCACATCATGCAGCTGAATAAGACACAACAACATAATCATTTGTTCTATTCCATTGCTGCTATCCTGCTATCCCTATCCCCCTCATCCTCAACCTCACCCCAACCGGTCGAGGCAGATGGCCGCCTTTAGTGAGCCTGGTTCTGTCGGAGTTTTTTTTTTTTTTTGGTTCCTTCCCACCGCTGGCGACTACTTGCTCAGAGGGAGTCCAAAGGCAACTTTGGATTGTTGGGTTCTCTGTTTACAATTCGTAAGGTCATTCGTACCTTCACCTTACAGTGTTAATCGCTGTGAGATGACGCATGTTGTAAACTGTGCTATACAAAAATAGTTGAATTCAACACATCATGAAAAACTGAGAAACATATTTACAGCAATGTACAGTCGTGAGTCGATAATCCGACCCATTACAATCCGAAAACCTTGCTTTTAGGAAAAAACTGTTTTTTAGGAAAAATTAACGGAACCCATGAAACATATCGACAGCCTTCGATTCCGACTCTGACATGACATTTTATGTCACAAATGAGGATAACGGCATGTTATCTGACTTAACAATCCGACAGATTGACTACGTTCAGACTGCAGGACTTAATGCTCAATTTGGATTTTTTGTGAAATCAGATTTTTTTGCAAGTTCGTTCACATTTCCAAATAAATGCGACTTGTAGGTGATCTTTTGTGTGAACTTCATACGACCCGAAAGTGTCCCACATGCGCAGAGGAGGACATGACCATGTCACACGCTGCGAGCGTGCTCAGTGTTTATGGAAATAAACGCGGATGGTAATGGTGGAGCGTAACTGCCACTCCCCCGACGTCGCCGCTGTCAACAATGGTGGAAACAGAACTGTGACTGCGATCCTAAATTGATATCAGCAGCAAAGTACTGCCTTTGCATTCCGGACACTTTCACCCCGTCGGAGCGCTCCCCCGGTGGTAGTGTCGCCTCCTGACCCCGCCAAATATTTGGATATTCATCATTTTTTGGGTCTGAATATCCAGAGATCAGAAAGTACTATAACAACTATGAACAATAAATATTAACAATCAATTACCCTTCAAGCATCAAAACATCATGCCCTCCTTGTATCTCGACCTCCATCTTGACAATCCGACAGCCTTGCTATCAGACATAAAAGAAGGTTTTACATTTACTGTCCGATTATCAATTCACGACTGTATTTTATGTCTGTCAGAAAACCTTAAGGAAATTAGAACATGAGGCCAAGGGAGCAAGTGTGACATTTAAAAAAGAAGAA
>NW_007582676.1:0-1267 GCF_000690725.1 Stegastes partitus
ACCATCCCAACTGTGAAGCACGGGGGTGGCAGCATCATGCTGGGGGGGTGTTCTGCTGCAGGAGGGACTGGTGCACTTCACACAATAGATGGCATCATGAGGAAAGAACATGATGTGGAAATATTGAAGCAACGTCTCCAGACATCTGCAGGAAGTTAAAGCTTGGACACTAATGGGTCTTCAGATGGACAATGACCCTCAGCATAGCAACAGATTAGTTACAGAGAGGCTTCAGTGTTGTGGAGTGGCCATCACAAAGCCCTGATCTCCATCCTGGAGAACATTAGTTGAGCAAGGAGACCAACAAACCTGACCCAGTTCCACCAGTTCTGTCAGGAGGAATGGGCCAGAACTCATCAGACTGTGGTGAGAAGGAAACCCAGAAGGTTTGACCCAAGTCATAGAGTTTAAAGGCAACGCTACCAGATGCTGAGGAGATGGATGGAAACTTCTGACTCTGAAGAAAGTCATAAAAACATCCTCTCTCTCATTATTCAGGTGTTTAGCAAATAGAAATAATGTTGGTGATCCTGACTGACCTGAAACAGGAGAAGTTTAGTCTGATTTAATGTCAGACAGACATTCGCTCTACACTATTATTCCTCTGATTGAAGCAAGCGACACATCATTGATCCATTTTGTGCCTCAGAAGAGTCAAATGAAGCGTCAGATGTCCCCTTTCATGGGAGCATGCTCAGAGTCTGATAAAAATAAGAACAAAACAACAAAATTAATAAAAACCGTTGTGACAGTCATTATATCTGATTTGGGTTTTACGTTTATGGAGCCATTTTACACAAAAAACAAACCCGGTCTTTCTACCAGCTTTTGATTTTCAAGAACACATAATCTAATAAATGTTTGCAAAAGTGGCGTAAAATCGAATTTGCTTGAAATACAAATGACTTCATTGTGAGAGTAGAAAAACTTGTGTTGACCTGACGTGAAGCTCAGATGAAAGTCATGCAGCACACAGTTCAACACAGCTCAAAACTTTCAGGTTACTGCAAAGAACTGAAATGAAAGCTTTTAAGTAGATTGAGCAATCTGGGATTTACTATGTGCAACTTCTTCTTTCCAGGCCTCTGTGCAACAAAGCATTTTTACTGCAATTAAAAATGAAGCCGGCAATGGTCTATCCGGCATCAGCGTGTGACGAGTCTGGAACCACGAAGTCTCTGATCTTTATGAGTCAGAAACAGATTACCCAGCAGGGGCTGCAAGGTGTCTCAGTGGTTAGCATCGTCGCCTCGCAGATAGAAGGTCA
>NW_007582677.1:0-1266 GCF_000690725.1 Stegastes partitus
AAACAGAAGGCTTGTGTTCAGGAGCGTGGGGTTTGAACCCTCTGGCAAGCCACAAGTAATGTTTCCTTTTGAGTTGACTACCATCACTCATTTGAAGCCTGTGTGTATTATCTTGCTTGTTTGGTCAGAGGAGCTTATAGTAAGGGAAACATATCAAAATCTGCCAACTAAATCGTTACCAAACAATTTCTTCACCAATATGTTTTTAAAGGTGTGTAATAACATGCTTAAAATGTTGATATTTAACTCCCGTGGGAAACCCTGGAAAAACCTGCTCAAGTTAGGGTACCGATAATAAGCGATAATAACCCTAACCCTATTAATACAGAGAGGGGAGACCGTCGTCCTCAAATTTATTCATACCTTCCCATTAAAAAATTTAAAGAACAGCTGTCACTGAAATAAGTTGAAATTGACAGAAGTAAAAAATAAATAACAATTTAATGAAAATCATGACATTGCTTTTGAATTGTGGTTCAACAGAAATATTTAAAACAAAAACAAAAAAAAAAAAAAAAAAAACGAGCATGATGGGACCTATAAACTAATATTTTGTTGAACAACCCTTTGAGGTAAAAAATAAATAACAATTTAATGAAAATCATGACATTGCTTTTGAATTGTGGTTCAACAGAAATATTTAAAACAAAAACAAAACAAACAAAAAAAAAAACGAGCATGATGGGACCTATAAACTAATATTTTGTTGAACAACCCTTTGAGGTAATCCAGGCATCCAGGCAGTCCAGTGTTTTCTGTAACTCTCCATCAGACTTCTGTACCTGTTGACAGGTATTTTGATTTTGGCCCACTGTTCATCAGCAAAGTGCTCTAATTTGTCTGGACAATTTATTTATTTATTATTTTTTTTAATTATATTTTCAACCACAATTCAAAAGCAATGTCTTATTTCACTAAATTATAATTTAGCATTTTTTATTTATTTATTTTTTTTTCAGTTTCTAGTTATGTGAGTGACTGTTGTGAATTTTGCCTTTTCTTTAATGCAACGGTATGAATACATTTGAGGACGACTGTACATGTCAAACAGTGTAAATCTGTGTTTTGGAGACTTGTCATTGGTACGCTGCATTTACAAGGTGAAAATGCTCGTTCATTTCTTTGAATCCTTATTACACTCATGATGTGTTTTTCAGCATTTAAAAAAAACCATATGGACATGTTGACAAAAACAACTAACAAAAAAAAAAAAAAGCAGGATTTTTCCACTAGAGGGTTTTTTTTTTTTTTTTTTAGCCAAACCAT
>NW_007582678.1:0-1265 GCF_000690725.1 Stegastes partitus
GGGACACAGTTGATGCATCCTTGGCTTGATGATGACAGGCATGACACAACGATGACTTTCATCAGAGTAGACTTTGTTTACATTTTTCGTTTTTTAGAATTTTATTGTATTTGGTTGAGGGTAATAAATACCAACTCCCTGCATGCAAATGTTCCACCAGAACAACTCCCGCTTCAGTATTTTGAAGGGACACAGTTGATGCATCCTTGGCTTAGATCTGCCTAAGACACTGGTCCTCAAAGTTTTTCTGTCAGGCCACCCTTCAGTGGAAAAAAACTTCCTCCCCTCGCCTTAGATAGTCATGGAATGAGCCAAGCTTAAATTTATTGAAATTAAATAAATATCATGAGCAGTCAACAACTTAACAACATGCTCCGTGATCAGTAAAAATAACTCCTCCTTCAAAAACAGAGGAAAAAAATCACTTTGCTAGAACCATAACACATAAAAATAGAACTTTACACATACATAACAATACAGTTAAACACACACTTCAATTCTAAAATATAGAAACATCTTGTGGAAATCTGCAAAAACTTTGCAATCAGTGGGAAAAAAAGGAGGAAAATGCAGATATTTGGCCAAAGAACACCGTTAGTAGCTCCAATGAGCCTGTTCTGCACACTTTTCCAAAACGGGGCTGCAGCCTTGATACAGCCGCTCTCAAGTCATCTGTACTGACATAAACACACAGGGGTCTCTCCTCACCTCCCACCATGTTCACTGTGAAGCCAAGAGGGAGATAAGCCTCGTCGTAGTTTCTTTACTTTTTTTCTGGAGTGTTTTCTTGACGTTGTATCTTGTTTGTCTCCTGTTCGCCTATTTTACTTTTTCGATCCAGTCAAATACGTCTCCATTCTGTGCAACTACTGACAGGTATAGTCAGAATTGGGTGGAGCAGAATTAACCCAATCATTGGGAACGGTTACTTTGACAGTTTGTTTATTGTTGTGCGCCACCATAAACTGTCAGATGTTAAACCAATAGCTCAGTACATTAGTTCCACATAGACAGACTTTTTCCTCCCTGTCGCTCACGTCCCTCCGTCAGGCCTCTGCGCCTCCCCAGGGGGCAGCGCCACATGCTTGTGATTGACTTAAAGAATCACAAACTAGTCAGAGTGTTTTTTTCTTATATAGCAGAATGATAATGAGGTGGGGCTGCAAGGTGAGCGGTGGTTAGCACTGTTGCCTCGCAGCAAGAAGGTCGCCGGTTCACGTCCTGGTGAGGACACCCAGGATCTTTCTGCGTGGAGTTTGCATGTT
>NW_007582679.1:0-1265 GCF_000690725.1 Stegastes partitus
ATAATATATATATTATAACTGCTACCTTATCGTGGTGGGGGAGTTTGTGTGCCCGAATGATCCTAGGAGCTATGTTGTCCGGGGCTTCATGCCCCTGGTAGGGTCACCCAAGGCAAACAGGTCCTAGGTGACGGGACAGACAAAGGGCAGTTCAAAAACCTCTATGATAAGTAAAACAGCAAGGACAGAGATGTCGCCTGGTATGGCGCAGTCGGGGCCCCACCCTGGAGCCAGGCCTGGGGTTGGGGCTCGTACGCAAGCGGTGGTCGGGCCTCTGCCCACGGGGCCCGGCCGGGCACAGCCCAAAGGGTTGACGTGGGCCCGCCCTCCTGTGGACCCACCACCCGCAGAGGGAATCATAGGGGTCGGGTGCAGAGAGGACTGGGTGGCGGCCGGGGCGGGCTGCCTCGGCGACCTGGTCCGCGCACACAGCCTCTGGTTGTTGGGACGTGGAACGTCACCTCGCTGGGGGGGAAGGAGCCTGAGCTTGTGCGGGAGGTTGAGCGATATCGACTAGATATAGTCGGCCTCACCTCCACGCGCAACCTGGGCTCTGGAACCCAACTCCTGGAGAGAGGCTGGACGCTCCATTTCTCTGGCGTTGCCTCAGGGGAGAGGCGGTGGGCTGGAGTGGGCTTGCTTATTGCCCCCCAGCTCAGCCGCCACATGCTGGAGTTTACCCTGATGAACGAGAGGGTCGCGTCCCTACGCCTTCGGGTTGGGGACAGGTCTCTCACTGTTGTCTCGGCCTACGGGCCCAACAGCAGTGCAGAGTACCCGGCCTTCTTGGAGTCCCTGGGGGGGGTGCTAGATAGTGCCCCAACTGGGGACTCCTTTGTTCTACTGGGGGACTTCAACGCCCACGTGGACAATGACAGTGAGACCTGGAGAGGGGTGATCGGGAGGAACGGCCTCCCCGATCTGAACCCGAGCGGTGTTCTGTTGCTGGACTTCTTTGCTAGTCACAGATTGTCCATCACGAACACCATGTTCGAGCACAAGGATGTCCACAGGTGCACGTGGCACCAGGGCACCCTAGGCCGGCAGTCGATGATCGACTTTGTAGTTGTTTCATCAGACCTCCGGCCGCGTGTCTCGGACACTCGGGTAAAGAGAGGGGCAGAGCTGTCCACCGATCACCACCTGGTGGTGAGTTGGATTCGCTGGCAGGGGAAGAAGCTGGTCAGACCTGGCAGGCCTAAGCGTATTGTGAGGGTCTGCTGGGAACGTCTGGCGGAACCCTCTGTCAGCAGAGTTTTCAATTC
>NW_007582680.1:0-1265 GCF_000690725.1 Stegastes partitus
TACTACTGCTACTACTACTACTACTACTACTAATAATAATAATAATAATAATAATAATAATAATAATAATAATACCAAAGATAATTTAAATCAGCTACAATCATCATTATCATCATTGTTGTTGTTTTCTGTTTTTGTAAATGATCTGCCATTAGCTTTGAAAAAGGCTAAGATTGCAATGTATGCTGATGACTCAACAATATATGTGGCTGCATCATCTATAAGAGAGCTGTATACCATCTTAGATATGGAATTGACGTCGGTGGTAGAATGGGTGACAAGTAATAAATTGGTGCTTAATGTTAGTAAAACAAAGTCAATTAAAATTGGGTCTAAGTATCAGTTAAAAGCCGAGCCTGTGCTCAGACTAAAGATAAACAATATACCAATTGAACAAGTACAAGAGGTAAAACCTCTGGGTATTATCTTAGATCAGAAATTAACATGGTCTAAACAAATTGATTACACTGTGAGTAAGATGGCTAGGGGTGTATCAGTTGTACAGAGAGTATTAAAAGTTATGCCATCTGATGTCATCAAACAGGTTTTGAATGCTTTAGTTCTGTCACAGTTTGATTATTGTTTTGTGAGTTGGTCTTTTGCCACAATGAAAGAGTTAAAAAAAAAAAAAAACTACAAGTAGCTCAAAACAAAGCAGTGCGTTGTGCTTTACAGTGTTCTTACAGAACAAATGTATCAGATATGCATGACAGTCTGGGTTGGTTCACTATCAGGCAGAGATCCATCTATGTTTTGCTAAATTTTGTCAGGAATATTCTGTTGATGCGATCTCCAAAGACACTACATGAAAGGCTACTTTCTCAGTTTGCTCAACGTGATCATCAAACACGATTCGTAACACAATGACGGTTTGCTCTACCTACAGCACGAGCAAGTGCAATGCAGAAAACAGTCATGTACAGAGCCATGGTTGGGTGGAATTCACTACCACTGTATTTAGTGCAACAGGATACTAGAGATCGTTTCCAAATTTTGTTGAAACAATATTTCCAAGTTTTTGGGAAGGTATAGACAGGAAAATGGTGTTTCAAAATAAAATGTAATGCTTGTGAGAGCAAAGAATATAGAATGTAATTTGCCCTAGTTTCTTGGATTCAACTGGTTGAAGAACAGGATGGATAAAGATGTTATGTAAGGTCATTCTGATTGTATGTTTATGATGAAGAATTATGCATTCTAGATGAATAATGATGGATTTATAATTCTGTATATGATTTAATGTATAGTGTACTGAATGACAATTT
>NW_007582681.1:0-1264 GCF_000690725.1 Stegastes partitus
GTCTATCACAGGGCTACACTTAGAGACAGACAACCAAGCACACTCACATTCACACCTACGGACAATTTAGAATCACCAATTAACCTCAACATGTGTAGGAGGAAGCCGGAGAACCCGGAGAGAACCCACACTGCACAGGGAGAACATGCAAACTCCATGCAGAAAGATCCCGGTGTCCTCACTGGAACGCGATCCGGCGACCTTCTAGCTGCGAGGCAATGGTGCTAACCACTGATCCACCTTGCAGGCTCATTTGGAACCAAAAATACATCAACTTATCAGAAAATTTCTTTAACATATATAACAGTCTATAATGAATACCAACAAATATTTTGCACATATTCTTTCTTAGGGTCCAGTGGACCCTGAAAGACCTTCTACGTATGGCAACATGAAAGTCCTAAATAGGGTTAATATGAATAATAGTGAGTAAAATCTAAATCAGTGCATTACAAATGTTGTTTCTTTTGTTTCAGACCATGAAAAACTAAAAAAGTGAACTCCCCAAAAGTCACTGTATAGTTTGCATACTGTTTCAAGAGACACATTTGTTTTCTTAGAATTTGCCTTGAACTACTTAAATCTCAGAGGGGACAGGAACAGAATATATCAGGAATATATTCAAAAACACATCACAAAAACTCATACATTACATCCTGTACTTCTGTACTGTTTCTACTTACGTTTCTCCAGTTTGTTAGCAAGCTCCCTTTGGCCTATTTCCTTTAAGACATGGAGGGTGATCTTCAGAACGCCCTCACTAGCACCTCCATCTTGTTGTGTGTTTTCAGTAGTTAAACTGGCTTCATCCTGCTTGTCACTCCCTGAAGATTGTGACAGGTGTGGAAAAAGAATCCTTTTATACCTTCTCATCTCACTCATCAAAATGTCAATGCCTTGGATTTCCACCAGCTGCAACAAACAGAGGAGAATGACCTTCACTGTTATTTCAAAAACAACCTTGCATTACGACACTATGATTATGTTCTGCACATCAAGATACTATGTAGTTTGTTTCAACCATTATGGTTCCAGTACACACATTAAACACATAACCCACCTTAAATAGGGCATTTCCATCCATTTCCGTGGATTCTGGACAGTCAGACTGGTCTCTGGAAATAAGAATAATGTTATTTTATTAGTGATCTAGTCTGTTGCAATTCATCTGATGTTAATTCAGCATTTCATTCAGCTGCATGTATCTGCATGATGATTTCTAAATATGCCTTTAAGTAGCTTAAATTACAGTGGCAATGTGAAG
>NW_007582682.1:0-1264 GCF_000690725.1 Stegastes partitus
GAAAAGAAATTATTTACTGGCGCAGCTACTTTTTCTTTTTTAGTTTCCCTTTTTGAAAATTGTTGCGTTTTTGAGTCGAAGAGAAGAAAACTGCAGAGCTAGCAGTAAAATGAACAAAATCGTGAGGTGGTGTTTGTGTGAACGTGAATTAAAAATGTAGAAAATGTCATAAAATATGCATTTAATGTAGAGTTTTTACAGAGTACTGGTATCACATGTGGACAATACATAACCGAAGACATGCAACTTTTGTTTTTTTATTATTATTATTATTATTATTATTATTATTATTATTATTATTTATGGCATTAGAACTGTGTCATATTGCACACGCAGACAATTTTTTTAGTTGCAGGACTTTATAGTTCAGTGAAAAATGAGCCCATAGTGAGGAAAAAAGCCCAGAAGCAGAGAATTAACCTCAAAGTGTCAGAAAACAAGGGGAAAAAATGCTCTCAGCAGGACAGAGTGCAAATTCTCAGGTAGTCACAAGACTTTATCAAGTTTAAATTGATATTGATGACATTAGCAATGTGCTATTTCTAAGGCAGATCATTTTTGTATAAGAAGTTCTTAAATTAAACCTCCTCAATAGACTCCAATACATCCAAAACTCCGCCGCCCGCCTCCTCACCCACACCTGTTCCTCGAGACCACATCACCCCTGTACTTCAACACCTTCACTGGCTTCCCATCCCATACCGCATCAAATTCAAAATCCTTCTACTCACCCACAAGGCGCTCCACAACCAGGCCCCGTCTTACCTCAGAGACATGCTCCACCCCTACACCCCTTCATGTACCCTCCGCTAAGTCCAACCTCCTGATTGTTCCCAGGACCAAGCACTGAACCTGGGGGGGACAGGGCCTTCTCTGTCCCCCACCTTCTGGAACTCTCTCCCACAACATATTCGTGACACCACAGAGCCAGTAATATTCAAATCTAAATTAAAAACTCACCTGTTCCACTCTGCTTTTCCCACCTCGGCCTTTATCGTCATATTTAGTGTTGTTTTTATCTGCTTGCTGTGTTTCTATGTTGTCTACTTTTCTATTAGTTGTTTATTGCTTTTATCCTGTGAAGCGTCTTTGAGTTCTATACAAAAAAAATGAATTATTATTATTATTATTATTATTATTATTATTATTATTATTATTAATAATAATAATAATAATAATAATAATAATAATAATAATAATAATAATAAATTAGATGCAACGTTAGCTTTCAAAAAGTTTAAAGCAATACAGAATTAATAATAAT
>NW_007582683.1:0-1264 GCF_000690725.1 Stegastes partitus
CAGTACCTTAAATTGTATTAAGTTGTGTCTTGCATTAATTGAGCATTTATGTATGTGTTCAAGACTCCTATCCCAGGTATCATCTGATATCTGTACACCCAGTTCAGTTTCCCAGTCTGCTTTAATGGTGTTTGTTGTAGTCGGGGCTATATTCTGCAGTGAGTTATACAAATGAGAGATTGTATTTTCAGACCCAACAAAATGTTCCAGACAGCCATCCAGTTTATCTGGTCCTGCACTCTCAAAGTCGTGGAGGTGTGCTCTCACATAGCTCCTGACTTGAAGATATTTTTAAAAAGTCCTGTTGCTTGAGAGTGTATTTTACTTGAAGCTTCTGGAAAGTTGCAAATGTCCCCCCCAGGTATAGATCGCCCACCCTAGATATTAGGAAATATAAGGAAACCACCATCTATGTTGGAGGGAGCGAATGAGGGGTTTGCCACTATGGGTAATGAGAAAGACATTGCCCTAAGATTAAAGTGTTGGGATATTTGTTTCCAAATGCGTATAGTGTTATGAATAATTGGATTATTATTGTAGTTTACTTTACTTAGTGTCACCGGTGACAGGACAACTGCTCCGATGGTAAAAGGTAAGCATTCCTCCATCTCCAAACCACTTGGTAACACTGCTGTATCGTCCAGCCAGTAAATAATGGAGCGGATGTTAGCAGCCCAGTGGTAATATATGAAATGAAGTTATATGTTTTGGGGTGACACCAACACTGTGGGTGAGGAGAGAAGCAAGTGTATGTAAGACCCCCTCTGGTGAAAATCAAGTTCTTTTTACATACTAACGTGCACATTTGATGGTTTTTATGTCTTAGAAGACATGTCATGAGTGAAAAAAGTCAGTCAATGCCATAACTGAGCATTTCCACCGGTGACCATCTCAGAAACACAGATTCAGACTTGTGGATTTCATACATAACAAACCTAAGGGACCAACCCTGTCAACTATCATTCTTCTTCAAAATAAGTTTTCAGTTCCAAAATGCACGGCTGGATAACTCCAATATTACAGTATTGTGTAGTGTAGAGTAGTTTTAAAGTGTTCGAGCAGAGCTGTAGGGGAGCTGGTGTGCTGAACTGCAATGAGTGGAACAAGGTGGAGACATAAACAAGCTCAGACTTTATAGATCTGCACATGCTTAAAGAAGCATGAGTTACGTCATTTTAAGGCAGGAAGAGATTATAGAAAAAGCATCTGAATTTATAACTTTCATATATAGGGATGGGGTTTTAGAGGTTTGATCAATGAGTGA
>NW_007582684.1:0-1263 GCF_000690725.1 Stegastes partitus
ACAGTTTTCCTTAAGCTTTTTCAGTTATGACAGCTTCTAATTAAATCATGATTAACCAACCATCTACACTGAGTCAGGGGAAATGGATTTTCCTCCATAGTTAAAGGTACAGTCGTGACTCGATAATCTGACACTAAATGTAAAACCCTCTTTTATGTTGGATAGCAAGGCTGTCGGATTGTCAAGACGGAGGTCGAGATACAAGGAGGGCTTGATGCTTGAAGGGTAATTTGTTGTTAATATTCATTGTTTATAGTTGTTATAATAACCAGTAGGGCTGGTCCGAATAGCACTTTCTGGTCTCTGGATATTCAGGCCAAAGTAATGATGAATATCCGAATATTCGGCACGACACCTGTCGAATAGCAAGGTTTTCGGATCGTTAAGGGTCAGATTGTTGAGTCACGACTGTATTTTTTAATTACCATCTGAAATTCCATCCATCCATTATCTCTACACTGCTTAATCCTAACTAGGGTTGCGGGGGGCTGGAGACTATCCCAGCTGACTTAGGGTGAAGGCAGGGGACACCCTGGACAGGTCAACAGTCTATCGCAGGGCTACACTTAGAGACAGACAACCAAACACACTCACATTCACACCTACCAACAATTTAGAATCACCAGTTAACCTCAACATGTTTTTTGACTGTGTGAGATGAAGCCAGAGAACCCGGAGAGAACCCACACTGTACGGGGAGAACATGCAAACTCCATGCAGAAAGATCCTGGTGCCCCCTCCGGGATGCGAACCGGCGACCTTCTAGCTGTGAGGCAACAGTGCTAACCAACTGCGTCACCTTGCAGCCCCTATCTGAAATTGTCCAAGCATACTAAGATATACGGCCTAGTGAACTCACGGTGAAGTAAATTCAGTTATTAAGCCAATTTCATTACATCAAGTTGACTTTAAAAAATGTAAGTAAAAATACACACAATATGAAGTTGATCCAACATAATTAAGAATCAGAAATAATGTTTGCAGCTAAAAATGTTTATCTAAATCAATAAATTAGATTTTGTATCTTTCAGCTATGTATTTAAATTGGTGACAGGAGTGTTGTTAACGTGGAAATGAAGGCACACATAGCAGCATCGGCACCAAAAACTACTATTTTCATTATGATGACAGCTAAAGCGAAATAAAAAGCAATATCTCAAACTGAGAGATATGGCACAATGCTTTACAGTGGATAAAGAAGATAAAACAAAAAGACAGATGAAGAAAAAGCAAAACAGCTGAGCGAGACCACAACAAAATAGC
>NW_007582685.1:0-1262 GCF_000690725.1 Stegastes partitus
CATTCTGAATCTGTTGGGCTGCAAGGTGGCGCAGTTGTTAGCACTGTTGCCTCGCAGCAAGAAGGTTGACAGTTCTCATCCTGGCGTGGAGTTTGTATGTTCTCCCCATGCAGCATGGGTTCTCTCTGGGTTCTCCAACTTCCTCCCACAAGTCTTAATAGTCCGTAGGTGTGAATGTGAGTGTGTCTGGTTGTCTGTCTCTAAGTGTAGCCCTGTGATAGACTGGTTACCAGTCCAGGGTGTCCCCTGCCTTCACCCTGAGTCGGCTGGGATAGGCTCCAGCCCCCCCGCGACCCTAATGAGGATTAAGCGGAGTATAGATAATGGATGGATGGATGGATGGATCCTGTTCTATAATTTTGAGTCCAAGAACACTGTTGTGTCATGGTAACTCAATAATTCTGACATTAAATTGTGGTTAATTTGTTGTTGTTTTTTTTTTTAATTGACAAGAATTTACAAAAAAATTTCATGTAAAAATAAAAACTGATTTTTGCAAAGTAATAATATTTACTTAAAAATAAGAAATGTAAAATATAGGGCTGGACCCAAATAGCCAACTATTCGTTCACTGTGCTGGTCTCGGGATAGCAATTTTGATTTCTGATGGCTGTCAACAACAGGCATTAGTTTGTCCTTTTTCTCGATTCTTCTATTCAGCGATAGCTACTCCTGCCACACAGTGAACGTCTGCAAGCTTTGAGCAGTGGAACCAGAGAGTGATGTTCCCTTGTCATATAGTTTCAGTAAAATAATTCTAAAGTATAGAAAAGCTATAACTTTGCACTACTGTAGAAGAAAAAAGCAACCATTTCACAAAGTCAGAAAATATAAAGAATCTACCCCCAGGTTAAGAACCACTGCTGAAACACACACTGACATTTGTCAGTAGAGATGACGTGCATGAATGCATCAAATGGTAAATGGTCTGCACTTATTTAGCGCCATTCTACCTTAATGGTAATTAAAGCACTTTACAATGTTTTCTCATTCACACACTGATACACCAATCGGACAGAGCTGCCATGCAAAGTGCTGCCTGCCATCAGGAGCATCTTGGGGTTCAGTGTCTCGCCGATGGACCATAGACTGCATAAAAGATGGACGTAGCAACCGGCCCCGAAAAATGAAGCCAATCCGGAAGTGTCAAAAACCTGCAATATCACTACGTCCGCTAGTCCTGGCTCCAAAAAGAACTGGCTCCCATAGAAATGAATTGGAAAAGAAGTGATCACAGATCATGAAATACTGCATTCCTCCAG
>NW_007582686.1:0-1262 GCF_000690725.1 Stegastes partitus
GGCAGGAGAGGAGAGGAGGAGGGTGAGGAAGGGTGAGGAGGAGGGAGGAGGGTGCCGTGGTGATAATTGAGCCATTTATCCAAAACAGAAAAAAAAGAAACCAACACTTTGCGGCTGCGCGCTCTGGGTCCACGCGCCACCTGCTGACGGAAGCGGAGCAGAGCAGCACGCGCTTTCAACCGGAAAGCAGATAATAATGATAAACTTTATTTCTTTAGCACTTTTCAAAACAGGGTTACAAAGTGCTTTACAGATTCAAAGAGAAGTGTAAGGAAAACAACAAAGAAGGACATTAAAAGAAATAAAAAGTAAATAATAATAATAAAAAAATGGTGAACATGAAACACATAAAGCATGAGAGAATAAAACAATATAAAAATATATAAGAAGAATATAACCCAGTAAAAAAAGACAGTTAAAAGACAATAAAGGAAGGAAAAAAACAGTCAGAAGATAAAATGTACTGCCATCAAACTGAGTAAAAGTACACTCATAAAACAACTCCTGTAAAAGCACATTTGTAAAACAATTTGTTTTTAAAAGAGTTTTAAAGGATGAGAAAGTGCTTGAAGATCTGATCTCCTCAGGGAGACTGTTCCAGAGGGTGGGGGCTCTTACAGAAAAGGACCTTTGGTCCTCAGCCTCGACTGGGGACGGTGATTAGAGCCTTGGCTGAGGACTGCAGGCTACGACCGAGCACATATGGGGTAAGGAGATCAGAAATGTATTGAGGTGCAAGTCCAGAGTGTGCTTTATAAGTTAGCAATAAAATCTTAAAATCAATTCTAAAATTAACTGGTAGTCAATTAAGGGAAGCTAAAATAGGAGAAATGTGATCTCTCTTTTTGGATTTGGTGAGGAGTCGGGCTGCTGCGTTTTGGACCAGTTGTAGTTTGTGAAGAGTCTGCTGGTTGAGAACAGTGTACAGAGAGTTATAGTAGTCTAAACGAGATGAGATAAAAGCATGAATAACAATTCCTAAATTATGTAAGGATAAAACTGACCTCACCTTAGAGTGTCTCCTAAGCTGCATAAAACAAGACTGCACAACTGAGCTGACATGCTGGTTCAGGTTAAGGTTTTCATCAAAGATGACCCCAAGATGTTTACATTTTGCAGCTGTATTACAGGATAATGAACCTAAGTGTGCTGCTGCTGTGGCTGATCCAGGACCAATAATAACTACTTTGGTTTTGTCTAAGTTTAGCTGGAGGAAATTTTGAGCCATCCAGCATGGTCCTGGATGCAGCTGTTCAGAGATT
>NW_007582687.1:0-1260 GCF_000690725.1 Stegastes partitus
CTTGTAGTGTTTTTTGAGGATCTGGCAGACCTCCTCCCCTCCCCCTCAAAGTGAACACATAGTTTTACTTGTGGCGCAGTTAAAATTGTGAACAGGTGCGGCCGGAAGTGAGGTGGAGGTTTGGTGATGAGGTTGTATGAATGGGCGTACTGCTCACACTGGATGCCGCCCACAGCAAGGACGCCATTTTGTGAAGGTAGACCTGACTGGGGTTTCTAAAGCCATTTTGTGATGAGCGAGGACGGAAATATATATTGGCTGTTTCTCAGTGCTCAAGTACGCAAGTCTGTACTTGTGAGAACAGAAGAACGCATCACCGTTCATGTGCAATTAGGGCAGCAGCACCTGAGCTCGGCTGTGATTTTAATCTGTACCTTTATTTTATATATATATGTATTTTATAATAAACACCATGTAAAACACCAAATTATCCGGATTTGTTTTCATTTTATTCATTTTTCAAAATATTAATAAAAAAGTAGCAGGAGGGCCAGTGGTGGGAAATATTTGTGGAAGGTAGTAGTTGGTGTGGAAGGAGTTTGTCTGGTGAATTTGCTATATAAGATTGTATAAAAGCTTTAAAAATGGATCAAGGGATGGTTGCTGCTATGGCGGGGATGCTGTTGTGGAAAATAGAGGAGGAAGCAGCACAACTGCAGAGGTGGATCCGGGCGAGAAGAGCCAGGATGTGGAGAATGAGGAGGGAGAGGAGGCATGCCCTGTTAGCCTGGCTCTCTGGCTCGGTAGGTGGGCCTAAAAACTGAGCGGATTTGTTCATGTTCATGCAGAATGATATAAACACAACAAAAATGTAATGGTTTTGTAATGCTAGTACTGTACACTCCTATACAGTACTATAC
The DNA here is from genome assembly GCF_000690725.1 of Stegastes partitus. Lineage (NCBI taxonomy): Eukaryota > Metazoa > Chordata > Actinopteri > Pomacentridae > Stegastes > Stegastes partitus. The sequence continues at coordinate 861 of NW_007582687.1, forward strand.
TACTGTGTATAGTCATTCCACATTCCTGCCTGCCATTTGTCATCCTTCTGGTCATGTCTCCTATCATTAATATGAGCTGCATTTTATTGTCTACTACTGTATAGCTCATTAAGTTAAGCAGTCATTAGCACGACTGAAACATCTTTATTTCTCTCTTAAGAGTAAATTGATACAATGAAAGATTTAGGGGCCCATGGTGTCTCGGTGGTTAGCACCATTGCCTCGCAGCAAGAAGGTCGCCAGTTCGCATCCCGGATCTTTCTGTGTGGAGTCTCCATGTTCTCCCCGTGCAGCGTGGGTTCTCTCCGGGTTCTCCGGCTTCCTCCCACAGTCCAGAAACATATGTTGAGGTTAATTGGTGATTCTAAATTGTCCGTAGGTGTGAATGTGAGTGTGCTTG
>NW_007582688.1:0-1260 GCF_000690725.1 Stegastes partitus
ATGCTAACGCTAGAGCAGCTAGCACACTTACCAGCGACTGGAGTTCGGTCTCTCTCTCTCTCTTGTCCGACCAACACACGTTTTGCTCCCCGGGTCCTAAAGCCGGTACGCTTCCGAGTCATGGGTGGAGGCTCATTTCACCAGTAATAGAAATATAAAGTTAGTCAAGATTTAAAAAATAAATAAATAAATACATGAATTTAAAAAGTAAAGAAAAACATTTTAGGTCATTGCAAAAAATCAAGATTTTGACATTTTATCTCTTCATTTTGTCACTGCGCATGATCAGTAAAATCTCCTTGTAGAATTGTATCACCTTTTAATAATCACATTATTTCTAAGCCTACAGTGGAGTACTTTTAATAAAGTGCCTGTCAAACAGTCAAAAATAAAGGTGGACATATAAAGTACTGAAAAAATAAAAGATTTAATTCTTAGTAATGAAAGGTATAAGGACTTTTGGTGCATTGTATTCCTACTGCAGAGCCTGTATTTTTATTAAAGTAAGTCTAAACTGTTAGTTTTTAAATTTAAATTATTGCACATTTTCTAAGGAAGGATGTAAGAACAGTGGAGACACACAAGGATTCAAACTAAACTAAAACAGGACACAGAATTACATTACATTAAAGAACATGACAATTTAAACTCACTTTTTGTTGAACACAGTGTCAACTGGAAATCTGCAGCGACCAATCGGAGAACAATCTCAGGTCACCTGCCTGCTAAATCCATCCATCCATCCATCCATCCATCCATCCATCCATCCATCCATCCATCCATCCATCCATTCATCCATCCATCCATCCATCCATCCATCCATTCATCCATCCATCCATCCATCCATCCATCCATCCATCCATCCATCCATCCATCTTGGTTAAGATGTGTTAAGAGCCTTAAAATAAATTCAGTTTTTATTGCAGAAGCATACTCTCACATTGTAGAAAAATGTAACCTTCAACTCAGCTCAAATTAATTGTTTGCAAAAGGGGGTTGTACAAAGTATTAACATCAAGGGTGCTCATAATTGTGACACACATGATTTGATGTAAAAGATATTTAAAAGATTTTTTTTAATGTGGGATTTTTTTCACACTGAATAAATGCACTTGAGTTAAAGGCTGAATTTTCCTCTTTTTTTCATTGTGGTCCTATATTATTTAGAAAAAAACTGAATTTACTGGAAGCTAAAGAACACATCTTAACCAGGGGTGCCAATAATTATGGAGGGTGCTGTGTATATATATATATACACAT
>NW_007582689.1:0-1259 GCF_000690725.1 Stegastes partitus
GAGATTTGACTCTGCAGACTGGATTTCAATCAAGTCAAGCACAAAAAACAACTTCAGCGATGGTCGGGTCCTCACCGTACGATTGTCGGTCTTTGGCAGAAACGCGCTCTGTGCGGGACTGTGATCCGGCGTGTCGAGTTTCGGCCAGATTGGCGCACATGCGGTCCAGTTACAAGCCACTTCCTGTTTAAATAGTGAGCTGAGGCGGCGTGTGTGGCGTGCTGGCAGTGCATGGCGTTTTATGATGGTGTCCTTTTTCAAAATGGCGGACTTCCTGTTGGGTTTAGGGCTTGGTGCTGATTGACTTTTTTGTGCGTCGTGACCTGCTACACATGCCCACAAAATTGTGTAGGTGTACGTGAAACGGCTTTCCGACAGGACTCCATTGAATGCCAGAAACAGCGAAAATGCGAAAAATGGTCATTCATCGAAAGGCTGGCATTTTCCACGCCGTCAGACTTTTGCGGGAGATTTCAATACCTTTGAATCACCACGTCCTGTAGTTTGTGCTGGCTACATTTCAGGTGTGTACGACCTTCCCTGTAGGAGGAGATAGATTGTGAAAATGGTCAAAAATGACAGATTTTTGGCCAAAATCTGCCATTTTTTTTCAAAATGGCCGACTTCCTCTTGAGTTTCAGGCATGTGTTCTAGAGACTTTTTAGGGATAGATTTTGAAAATGGGCAAAAATGAACAAAAATCGTCAGGCATGCTCGCCATTTTTTCCAAAATGGCAGACTTCCTGTTGAGTTTACAGAAACGCGCTGATGGACTTTTTTGTGCGTCCCGACCTGCTATACATGCCCACAAAATTGTGTAGGTGTAGGTGAAACGGCTTTCCGACAGTTCTCGATTGAATGCCAGAAACACAGCAAAAATGCGAAAAATGGCCATTCATCGAAAGGCTGGCATTTCCACGCCGTCAGACTTTTACGGTAGATTTTAATACCTTTGAATCACCATGTCCTGTAGTTTGTGCTGGCCACATTTCAGGTGTGTGCGACATAATCCCAAGGAGGAGATAGATGTTGAAAATGGCCAAAAATGGCCAAAAATGAACAAAAATCATCAGGCATGCTCGCCATTTTTTCCAAAATGGCGGATTTCCTGTTGGGTTTACAGAAACGCGCTGACGGACTTGTGCGTCCCAAGCTGCTACATATGCGTACTGAATTTTGTAGCTCTAAGTTGAACGTCGCCCCGATCAACTTAAAATATCGATCGGCTTTAATGCTGATTCTGCTCATCGGTTCCTTAG
>NW_007582690.1:0-1258 GCF_000690725.1 Stegastes partitus
AGGAATGCGGTATTTCGTGATCTGTGATCACTTCTTTTCCAATTCATTTCTATGGGAGCCAGGGCTTTTTGGAGCCAGCAGCTAGCGGACGTAGTGATGCTGCAGGTTTTTGACACTTCCGGGTTGGCTTCATTTTTCGGGGCCGGTTGCTACGTCCATCTTTTATACAGTCTATGATTTGGACATACTACACCAACACGGAGTCCGATCAGAGACTATGTTGTCAGTTACCCAAGAGAAGGAAGCCCCACTTATGAACGTAAACAAAGGAGGAGGAAGAGAGTCGGGATCCATGCTAGGCTAAAGACTAACCCCTCCAGACCAGCAGGACCGTCCTCCTACTCTCCAATGTCCACTCCCTCCACAACAAGCTGGACGAGCTACGTTTGCTGAGAGAAACCCGCAGAGAGTGGAGGGACTGCTGTGTGTTTGCTTTAACAGAAACATGGCTCCATGACAACATCCCAGACGGACATACAGCTGGAGGAGATGCAGACAGACAGACAGCTCGCTCTGGGCAGCATGCGGCTTCACCATCAACACCATCGCCATGTTGAATGAATGGCAGCACACATGGACGCAGCGCCCCCTTCAGGAGGCAGGGAGAGTGAACATTTAGTGACTTATCCCAGACGTGCAATCCACAAAACTTGCTGGTTGAATAATCCTGAAGAAACACTCTTTCATCTTGCCTGTACGACTGTGTATGTACAGCAAAATGACAGTAAACCTGATTTGATTGGATAAATAATTTGCTACTGTACAGATATTTCACCATGCTGAAGGTATCATCCAACAACTTGCTCCCCTGTGAGCTGTTTTTGAGCTGCTTTTTGTTTATTACCTAATATGTTTAATTTTTGTTCAAACTGTACTGTAAAAGTATCTATATTATAATACTTCACAGTTCAGAGAGAAACGATGCACTTTCTACTCTACTGCATTGGTTTGGCAGTTTTAGTTACTACAGTCATCCTCAAATGTATTCATACCCTCCCATTAAAGAAGTAAAAAAAACAGATGTCACTGAAATAAGTCGAAATTGACAAAAGTGATTTAAAAAAAAAAACTGAATGAAAATTACGACATTGTGATTCAACAAAAATATATATATAAAAAAAAAAAAAAAACATGCATGATGGGATCCGTGAACTAATATTCTGTTGAACAACCCTTTGAGCCAATCACTGCAATCAAGTGTTTTCTGTAACTCTCAATCAGACTTCTGCACCTGTTGACAGGTGTTTAGATTTTGGCC
>NW_007582691.1:0-1258 GCF_000690725.1 Stegastes partitus
TAGAATCACCAATTAACCTCAACATGTTTTTGGACTGTGTGGGAGGAAGCCGGAGAACCCGGAGAGAACCCATGCTGCACGGGGAGAACATGCAAACTCCACGCAGAAAGATTCCGGTGCCCAATAATAATACATTACTGTTATATTATAGATTTTGACAGTTTTGTTAACTTACAGATAAAAACTTGCAAAATTAATACAAATAATGTATATGTTAACTACAAAAAACAGGCAATACTGGATTTTTACAATTTTTTTTTTGTGCTTAATTTACATTAAAAATATTTTACAGATATTTACAATTATTTGAAAGAAAGATTATGTATATTAAGGATTTAAAAACTTCCTAATTTTTCAGCTGTTATTTTACAAAATTTTCCCATTTTGTTCACAGGTTAAAAAAAAAAAAGGCCAAAAATGTAATTGATGTCCACATCAAAAATCTGTATTTTTAAAATGGTGATTAATTGTTTTACAACATTTGGCCATAAAATTACAATGATTATTTGTGTAATGATATCAGCAAAAACTTTTTACAAATTTTCAACTTTGTTATTTTTTAAAATTATGTATAATAATGATCAAAAAATTACAAATAATCTAATATTTTTTTCCTTCTTTTTAAAATTACAAATAATATTTACATTTAAAAATATATATATATGTAAAGTTTAGAATGTTACAGTATATTTAAGGATTTTTTTCTGGCACCCATGATGCTAGATTTTCTTTTTTTTTTAAATTAACTGATTTATTTTTTATTTTTTCATTTTTTATTTATTTTTTAGTAAATATTTATATGATAAAGTTTACAGTCTGAACTTTAATGGTTTGCAGTTTAAGCTGCTTAAACACAAGAACAACAAGAACTTGTTTAACTGTAAACTACATTGTATAATTCATCCTACATCCACCCAACCGGTCGAGGCAGATGGCCGTCCCTCCCTGAGCCTGGTTCTGTCGGAGGTTTTTTTTCCCCTGCGGGGGTTTTCGGTTCCTTCCCACTGTTGTGGACTGCTTGCGGATTGCTGAAGCTTATAGGGAATCCAGATGTTTTGGATTGTTGGGTGTTTCTGTTTCTGCCTTTGTGAAGCGCTATGAGATGACTTGTTGTTGTAAATATGCGCTATACAAATAAAATTGAATTGAATTGAATTGAATTGAACAACTCCAGTTAAACAAAGAAGAAGCAAAAGGGTTTTCTGTAATGTTAACACTTGCAGGTTCACTTTTTACCACTCTTCCAACGTGAACACGC
>NW_007582692.1:0-1258 GCF_000690725.1 Stegastes partitus
TCCTTTTAATATATTCACTAAAAAGCTGTGTTGTGGTAATTAAGTCCATAACACTTTAAAAGCCCTTACCATTCCAACGGCCCGCCGGCGGGACGTCACTACTTTCAAAAATATTACAGCCATGTATGCACGGTCCACAAACAAGTTTCCCGACAATATGCACATCAAATGAAAGCTCAGAGTCTCCTCTTTCCGATGATATAAACGTTTTTTGACCTGCAGCAACCACAGCGTTGACACAAAGAGCTTTATGTACAGAAAAGTAAAATGTTAAAATCCGACTTTTCTTACTTTTGAAGGCTCTCTGCAGCTCAAACATCGCTCATTCCTCACCAGCTGGGTCTCTTTCTGTCCGGACAGAACCAGTCAACATAATCCAGTAAAATAATTCGGTCCGTAACATGTATTAGATCCTCAAAGACACAAATTCTGCAGTAATGTCTTCCCAGCTTGACATCAGTTCCGACTGTTTTATTCATTTCTTCTGGCGAAATCAGGCAGAATCTATTTTAGATCGCGCTGAAAGTGCTACAGGTGGCTAGACGGAGGTCTTAGCTTTTGATTGACACCAAGTTTGGCCAATAGGAGGGCTTTGGTGGGTGACTGACACCCTGAAGAACCAATGGAGTGTCTCAGACAGTCAACCCGGTACGCACAAGTTCCACCCTTGCACAAGCTTTCAATAGAGCCCTCACTGATGTCTGTAGGTTCAAGCATTCAAAAGATATTTGCACTTTTTCCTTACATTTTCAGTGGTGTCCAATTTGAATATATGTGGATAAAACAAGTCTCTCAATAAAACGCATGAACATACCAGTATAAACATTGGTGTCAAATTATCAATTTTACAGATAGTGTTTTCGAATTTGAAATATGAGAGCAATACAAGTTTTTCTGTTGGCACACAGTGTGTTTTAGTTCCCACCACCTAATGCTGCTTTATGTTCCTTTATTTTCAAGAAAAAACTTGAAACTGAACTGATTGAAACAGAATAACTTTTTACTGGTGGCACCTAGAATGATACTAAATACTGTGGCTAAAACTAGAGAGTGTTATCTTTACAACAAAGGTCAAACTTTATATACACTCCATAAGGGTCAATAACAGCATTCATTTTAATTTGGAGATGTCATTTTACAGGCAATTGCATTGAAATGACCCGGAATGGTAAGGGGTTAAAACATATTTTAAATAATGTGGACATGCTACGTGAAGACACTTGTAATAATAATTAAATAAGTAGTATTTTAAAATACC
>NW_007582693.1:0-1258 GCF_000690725.1 Stegastes partitus
CACACACACACACACACACACACACACACACACACACACACGTACAAACTGAAAGCAGACAGCGCTGTAGGAAATGGCTGGCTGACTGCCTTCTATTTTGTAAACATGTTGATGTTCCACCGGCCAATCAGAGCGCAGGTGTATCTGCACACAGACCCACAGGCAAGTATTTGTAGTCACGCACACACACGCAACACACACACACACACAAACGGAGACATACGTGTAATGTACAGATGATGCACCTCGCTGACCCAGACATTAAAGCTTCACGCCGCTCCGGTACGAACACACCTACGAATCTTAACACACCGAAAACAAGCGAGCTACCGGTTGTTCCCAGAAATCACACCCAGAGATGACAGGTGAGGCCCTCGGGATGCACAACACCGATGTACCAAACCGACCGGCAAAGTGCTGGTTTCGATGCGTAATTCGCTTTAAATGCGTCGGCAAATACAGTCGCCTTTTATTTGACTTTCTCAAGCTGCTAATTATCATGTTTAATCGCACTATTTTCCCTTTTCCCTTTATTTTGTTCCTCCCCCAGTACTCAGCGCTGTAATGCTCGTTTGGCATGAGCAAAAAAGAAATAATCAAAGCTCGGAGACGGCTATGGAGCGTCTGACAACTGCCAGTTACATAAATCATTATTTCATCACCTGCAGTGATTTATTCATCTCTTTCAAAAAGGTTAAATACCAAAAACACAGCTGTGGGCGTCAAAACAGCCTCTTTTTTTTTCCCCCCTTGTTGTCTCACACATCAGCGGTGACACACGTCTGAGCGGGTGGACGCGCCACGCCTCGACAACACCGTCCGATTAGCCAGAAGTTCCAGAAGTGCAGCAATCTTTATCGATGCACTCCCATATTTGAGTTAATCACAAAAACATTTGAGTCTGAAGCTTTGATGTGATGAAATTCTTCCTTCTGTACAATGAGAGAATGCCTTGTTTTGGGGGGGAGAAAAATCGAGTAACATCTTTGAAGAGAAAATGTTGAATAAATCCAAGGCCCCAAAAGTGTTTTATTGCATTTCTGAGTCTTCTACTTGGAAAAAGAAGGAACAGGTCTGAGTCAGAGGCGGGGATTCCTGCTCTGAAGTCACTCAGTATGGCAGCTAAATAAACTAAAACATTCAATATTCATATATATTCTGCATTTAGCCAACTCAATTAAGCTTTACTTCCAATTCAAATATTCATATCTTGGCTGCAAGAAGAACAACTTGTCCTCTTTGGTGATGCAGTCACAAA
>NW_007582694.1:0-1257 GCF_000690725.1 Stegastes partitus
CAACTTTATTTTAAAAAACTCCTCTTTCAAATCTTCCAGTGGGGTTTGGGATTCAAAGGTTAAGCAGATATTGGACGCCTGCTGTTTGCCAACTTCCAGAAGAGGAAACAAACTAAGCTTTATCCATTCACAAGACAAAAATGGAGGAAAATCTTCTGGAATTGTTTTCAATCAGGAAAGTTGTGAAATTCATCATCGTCTGTAAAATACAGGGGGAAAAAAACAAAGGCTGACTTGAAAGAGCGAAGAACAGCAAAAGAAAATGCAAAAGATCTCAAAGAAGAAGAAAAGAAAAAAGAAAAAAATGGTGAAAAGTCTTCAGGAATTGGTTTCAATCATTTAAATGGTAAATATTCTTTCATGTGAGCTGGTATCGGCCACATGAAGATTCCAAAAAGGGGTTTCCATCTCCAATGAAGCATTAACTCTGTTTTGCAAAAGCCAAAAATTGAAGCTTTTTGTGGAATTTTTCCATTTTCATTGGCTTTTTCTAATGTGACATTTCAAAATACGTATTAACAAAAGCTTCTAGGCTTCATGATGGTGTCTATGACGACTTTTCTTATAGTTTGGCAACTCATAGTTCTTGGTTTTGGCTGAAGAAGTCTGGAGAGTCACATTCTGTTAAAAACAAACATCGATGGGAGGACAGCTAAAATATCTCAAAATGATGAAGAAATACGTAAAATGCTGGTCATATATGACAGAAAGATGGAGAAAAGTCTTCAGGAATTGGTTTCTATTGGGAAAATTCTAATTATTCCTTCATGTAAGCTGGTGTCGACCATATTTCAGGGTTATATGAGACAAAGATTTAGTTGAAAAAGGTGTTTTCATCTCCCATGAAGCATAAACTCTTCTTTAAAAAGCCAAATAATTGAAGCTTTTTGTGGAATTTTTCCATTTTCATTGGCTTTTTCCAATGCGACACTTCAAAATGCATGTTCAAAAAGCTTCAAGGCTTCATGATGGTGTCTGTGGTTCAATTGTGGCAACTCATAGTTCTTGGTTTTGACTGAAGTGTGTAGAGTCATAGTCTTTAAAAGAACACTAAAAGACCTCAAAGAAGATGAAGAAACAAGTAAAACACTGGTCATATATGACAGAAAGATGGAGATAAGTCTTCAGGAATTGGTTTCTTTAGGGAAAGTCGTAACTATTCCTTCTTATAAGCTGGTGTCGACCATATTTCAGGGTTACATGAGACAAAGATTTAGTTGAAGAAGGTGTTTTCATCTCCCATGAAGCATCAACTCT
>NW_007582695.1:0-1257 GCF_000690725.1 Stegastes partitus
GCACATTTCTGTCACTTTTTATCACTTAAAACGTACACTCTCATCATTTCTATCACTTTTTATGACTTAAACCTTTTTAGATTTTGTGTTGTTTATACGACTTGCAACACTTAGTTTCAGGGATGCACGATATATCAGCGCCCACATCGGTATCAGCCGATATTAGTGTTTTTTCTGATATATCGGTCTCGGCCCGGTGGACTAATTTAGCCGATGTGAAAACTGTTTGTCTAACATCAGCGCCTTCGTCTCTACATTTGATATTTCTGCTATTTCACAGATGTTTTTACTTAAATGGACTTAAATATTTTTTACCTTTGTTACCTAATAAAGAAGACTATGTGGTCTAATATTCCTTTAACTAGTTTTCACGTTCTCACGGTGCTTACTTATACTTGTTTTTTGGTGTGAACCAAAAGTTGAATATCGACATCGGTAATATCGGTTATCGGCGACATCAGACGTCTTAATATCGGATATCGGTATCGGCCAGAAATTTTAATATCGTGCATCACCACTTAAGTTATTTTGAAACCATATAATCCTGATTTAAAACTTCTCTATCGGCCAGAATTTACTGTAATGCGTCAGACGAACACCCCAAATGTGAAAAGCCACCTAAAAAGCAAACTTTCTGGGGCTCCAACACTATCCTTGTTTGAAAATGTTGCACTTGTTTTCCATTTTCAGAGGTCAGTAATCAAAAAATGAACCATTTGATTATTTAGATCTGCTGGTAACTATTTGTCGGCATCCTCACCCAACGTCATCTCTGTTAGGGTTTTATTTCTGGAGATATTAAACAGTTAAAAGGCTTTTTGCGCACAAGTTTCCAGGAAATTCTCAATATTCAGCCAAAATATTTTACAGAACAGAAGTTTTTGGTCCTAAATAACAAATAAGTAAACTTTAATCTGCAATTACACCGACTGACGCAGGTTATATTTATTAATACTAACACACAGAATCAACATGAGAACTACGACCCTGCTCTAAAGGTCAGAAACAACATTTATAAATCGCTTGGTTTAGCTTTTATTGATCACTATCGAGTAATAACAAGACAGATGAAACAAAGCCACTGCTGCCTGCTGAGGTTTGTTCTTCAGTTTCGTTTTACGGCATCAAGAAAGTTCGTTTTCTAGCTGATCTTTGAGATGATGTGAGGGAGACCAGCATGAATGGCAGCATGTTGATTAAACTGAATCGAAGCTGAATCGTATCCAACAGACAGCTTTTTTTATTATACACTTGATC
>NW_007582696.1:0-1257 GCF_000690725.1 Stegastes partitus
GAAGTATGGATGCATACATGAAAGTGCACGTTATTGTCAGCGCCCTAAGTGGATTCTAATTTCATACTTGGAAAGTTTAGGCCAGTAACTCAGCTTCTGCAGTTGAAATAAGTTTTTAAAAAGTAGTAATTCGATTCATTACTTTGCTTAGTAAATACTGTACATCTGGATCGGATCCAATAAGAAGAGTCTGTCTGCAGAGCCGGAAGACCGCACGTACAGGCTGCACGGAGAGGCTGGACTCGTCTGCTACGGCCGTATAAGTGCACGGCTTCTAGTTCGGGTGTGCGCCGTAGTTTTAAAGGGTGATTTCACTCAAAATATACTTCCACTTTTTAAAAAAAATATTTAAGAAGAGTATTTTTAACCCCTTGCCGCTCCCACGGCCCGCCGGCGGGACGTGACCACTTTCCAAACACATTACAGCCAGATGTGCGCATGCTCCACAATCACGTTTCCCGACAACATACACAACAAATGAAAGCCGGTGATATAAACCTTTATGACCTGCAGCAACCACAGCATTGACACAAAGAGCTTTTTGTACAGAAAAGCAAAATGTTAAAATCCGAGTTTTCTTACCTCTGAAGGGTCTCTGCAGCTCAAACATCGCTCATTCCTCACCAGCTTGGTCTCATTCTGTCCGGACACAACCAGTGAACATAATCCCGTAAAATAATTCGGTCCGTAAAACGTATTAGATCCTCAAGGGCACAGATTCTGAAGTAATGTCTTCCCAGCTTGAGATCAGCTCCGGCCGTTTCATTCATTTCTTCTGGCAAAATCAGGCTGAATCTATTTCACATCGCGCTGAAAACGCTACAGGCAGCTAGACGGACGTCTCAGCTTTTGATTGACACCTAGTTTGGCCAATAGGAGGGCTTTGGGGGTGAGTGACAGCCTGAAGAGCCAATGGAGTGTCTCAGACAGTCAACCCAGCACGCAAGTCCCACCCTTGTAGATTCGACCAGTCGGGTTGCAGACACTCTCTGAAGCTGTAACCTGTAGCCAATGAGCAGACGAACACGTGGACGTGTCAGAAGGCAGGATTGTGTGTGTGTGGCGGTATCGAACCAGTATCGGATCGGCGCATCTCTAATGTACATATGTAGACCTTTATAGTGCAAATGAATTCCTGTGGAGTGTTGATGAAGACTGACTTTGAATATGAAAAAAAAAAAACTGTTCAAAACCTCAACAATTAGCATGACAGTGTACGTTATTGTCAGTGCACATCTACTGTAAAGCTCCTTAGAT
>NW_007582697.1:0-1257 GCF_000690725.1 Stegastes partitus
TAAAAATACTCCAGTAGAGTCCAAGTAGCTACAAGTAAGATCGTTTGATTCATAGATGTTAATGATTACTTGATTAAATGAGGTAGAAGAGAAAGAACAGGCATCTCAGAAAGCGTTGTAGAATTGCTGTAGTACCTGTTTGCACCACCAGGTGGAGCCTCTCGCTGTTTGATGAGATGGGAAACTGCAGCTTGTTTGCTGTGTTTAATACTGTAGTGACCCCAGAAGGCGGTCACGTGGCGAGAGAAAGAATTGTTTAGCCAGCAACAGGCCGCCATGACAAAGACTTCTGTAGCTGTTAATGACGTCTGGCCAGTATTCATATACAGTCGTGACTCAATAATACGACACTAAATGTAAAACCTTCTTTTATGTCGGATTGTCAAGACGGAGGTCGAGATACAAGGAGGGCTTGATGCTTGAAGGCTCATTTGTTGTTAATATTTATTGTTCATAGTTGTAGTAGGGCTGGTTTCTGGATATTCAGGCCCAATTAATGATGAATATTCGGTGAGGTCGGGGAACACTTCCACCCCGGGGAAGCGCTCAGACGGGATGGAAGTGGCCGGAACACACAGGCAGTACTTGGCTGCTGATGCCAGCTTAGGATAGTGGGCCCACAGCGATGCCACCATCCATGTTTACTTCCATAAACACTGAGCATGCTCGCTGTGTGTGACGTCGTCGTGTCCTCTTCTGCGCATGCGGGACACTTTTGGGTCGTATGAAGTTCACACAGCAGATCACATACAAGTCGCATTTAATTTGAAATGAGAACGAACTTGCAAAAAAATAGGATTTCACAAAAAAATCCTCATTGAGCATTAAGTCCTGCAGTCTGAACGTAGTCTGTGGGATTGTTCAGTCAGATAATACGCCGTTATCCTTATTTGTGACATAAAACGTCATGTCGGAGTCAGAATCCAAGGCTGTTAAGGCTGTTTTTCATGGGTTCCGTTCGTTTTTCCTAAAAACCTGTCGGATAGAAAGGTTTAGGATTGTTAAGGGTTGAGTTACCGAGTCCAGGCTGTATATAGCTTGAAGGTTTAGGCATCCCTGTAGGCGAATGGATCATGTATTTAAGCCATTTTTGTGGCAAAAGTAAAGTGTCAGTGGGTAAAAATGGCTTCCTCTTTATACGGAAACAGATCCAGTGTACCTCAGTGGATTCAAAACTTGATCGATTATTGATTGAAAGAGAAAGTTGAGACAATAGTTTTAAAATTAGCATCCCTAGTTTGAATGCATATCTGTAGA
>NW_007582698.1:0-1256 GCF_000690725.1 Stegastes partitus
GGTGTATAGATAAGGGATGGATGGTTAGTCCAGCATGCAAATATGCCAGAAAAACAATTTCCCCCTCAGTATTTTCAGGGGATGCCACTGCTTAGCACCACCCAAGATGCTTGTGATTGATTTAAAGAAATACAAATTAGCGTTTCCTTCTATGTCATACTGATGAGGTGCAGTCGGACCGTTCCACATCGCAGCGTGCCACTGCTAGAGAATATTCTGACAATGCAAGTAATTCTAAACAAAACAACAAAACCAAACCATCTTTTATTTCACTTGATCGTCCTCTAACCTTACTGTGGTTAGAAGATATGGCAGAATTTGAAAATATTTGTAAAGTACTAGTTGTGGACATGTTTTTTTGTTTGTTTTTTTTAATCTGTAGTTTTGGAGAATTGTCCAATGTCAGTGTTTTTGTGTTTGCTGGCAGCTCAGCCTACTTGGGCTCAGATAAGCCACTGAGCCCAACAACATCACAACCAACAGGGACCAAAGAAACCAAAATGCAACACAATATGTGATCAAAAAAAAAAAGGTGCTGCTGCACCAGATGTAGGCTCCTCTGCTTGTTGTTCATGGTGGGTTTTTACCAGTGTTGCACCACTGAGTGACACAGGAAGTGATATCTGTCAAGCTCTTGACGCCAGTTTTGTAACTTTGCAATAATATCTCATGACTGAAGTTCTGTTTTCTGAGGAAACTATCCAGATAACCTTAACCTTAAAAGACAAAAGTGACGAGTCATTGACCAATTTGGGGGTGTACTGGCATAGCACAGATAAAATCTTCTTGTCTTTCTCAATATATTCATCTTCCTGTGTCATATGTCCTGAAACTGGTGCTTTCTTGTGCAGAAATTAACTTATTGCTGTTGATGTGATGTTTAATATGGGGAACAAAATAAAGGATAAAAAGTGGATGTTGTTGCTTGTTTGGTGTCAGTAACACTTTTACTAGTAACTGGTGTGTAAAGCTTTAGCTGCCTGCTCTGTAAATGTGGACGTTTAGTGAAGCTCTTATTATTGCAGATCCAAAAGGCACTATATAGTGATCATTATATAGTGATCACTATATAGGGAGCACCTCGGCAAAGTATCATTTCGGACACTACTCGAGCTGTTAATTACGTCGCTCGCCAGCCGCGATTTGTGCTGCAACAGCGTAGTACAAACACATCAAATTAACAGTTTATTGCGTAACTAAGAAATCAAATTAAATCAAGTTTGTTGTCATTTTGCTGTACATACCAGATGAGAGAG
>NW_007582699.1:0-1255 GCF_000690725.1 Stegastes partitus
TTGTTCCTGTCACATTTTTACTCAACGTGGGCTCATTTTTCACTGCAATATAAAGTCCAGCACCTCTATGGAAACAGCAGAAGCACGGCTAGAAGTAGAGAGAACTCAAACATGGCCATTGTACAGTGCACTCATAATGCCATTAATTTAAAAAAAAAGAAAAAATGAAAGTTGAATTTCCTTTATTATTTATTTTACAAAAATAGGTAAAACTTGGAATCAGCATGTGTAAGTGTTCATGGTTGTTACTGACACGCCAAAAAAAAAGATGGTGACTCTACATACTATAGACAATTTACTTGTTTTCTGTCCAACACAGCCTGCAGTTCAATCCAGTTCAGCCAAAACATGCCTGAATTTTTGCCACGTGACTGTTGGTCACAGCTCAATCACTAATAGCTTCACGGCTGTGCCAACATATGCAGAAGTTTTTGTTTTTTTACATCATATTTTTGGTATATATGGTCTATTTTTAGTGAATTTTTAAATTAGATATGCAGATTAAAGTGATTTATGATGAAATATCACAACTACTGTTACTGTTCCGGACTATTGAGCCACTTCAATATAAGCCACACCCACTAACTTTAAAAAGAAAACAAATTTGTACATATACAGGTTGCACTTGTCTATAAGCTGCAGGTGTCCACGTTGTAACATGAGCTATTTACACAGAAAGATGTCTTAACTTTTAATTAAATACGGACTGTCGATGGTTTTTTCCAAACAGTGCCCGTAACACGGCTGGTTAAAAAAATAAAAACTACAGCAGTCTACCAGGAAAAGTCATTGATCGCTATCTTCATCTTCCTCCTGCACTAAAACCACTAAAGTCGTCTTCTTCAGTGTTGGAATTGAACAGCCCCAGAATTACTTCGTCACACACTTCCTCAGTCTCTCTCTCGTTGTCGCTCTCAATGTCACTTTCGTCTCGAGGCAAATTCGTAAAAATCGTAAAAATCCATAAATTAGCCGCATCATTGTTTAAGCCGCAGTGTTCAACACGTGTAAAAAGGAAGTAGCGGCTTATAGTCTGGAATTTACGGTAAACTGCATGTAACAGACGAGTAGTTCAAGGACTGTTGGAAAGTTAAAAATACGATGTCTCTGGTTTTATAGTTTCTCTGATAAACTGAGCAACTTTGATGGTCTTTAAAAGATAACATATCTTTTGGGGGGCTGCAGGGTGGGGTGGTGGTTAGCACCGTTGCCTCGCAGCGAGAAGGTCGCCGGTTTGCGTCCCGGTGGAGGCACC
>NW_007582700.1:0-1255 GCF_000690725.1 Stegastes partitus
AAAAGAGGCCGATGCGAGAAAACACATTTTGCAGAAAAACTCGTATCAACACGTGCAACATTTTTCTTACTCTACGCTGCACATCGACTCCAGAAAGGTGTTTCACTTTGCAGAATGCATCCTCCAACTTGCTCTTAAACCTGTTTTATTTTCCTCTTAATCTCTTCTGCACACACTGCCTGCAGTTCAGCCCAGTAGTCTGAATTTTCGTCATTAGTCACAGCTAAATCCCTTGTGGTTTCTTTTTTGCATCAAGAAACATTGAATTTTTATTTTTTATTTACATTTTTTATACAAGTCTGTTGCCAACAGTTTATTTTTTGGCAAAATTTCAAACAATACATGTAGAAATATCACAATTTTAACCTCATTTTTTGCAAATTTTCCTGATGGACTGAACCAAAAAGTCGATTTTTACACTTTCTTCCTTAGCTCTTGATGCTAAATGGGTGGTTTTGCAGCTATTGCTTTGCAGGAAACTCTGGAAAGATGTTTCTAGACATGCATGCAGAATCATCCAGCTTGCTGAGAGCTTCCTCCTCTGTGCACCAACATTTAAGCGATGCTGCATTTTATTTATTGATTGATTGCCGAGTAGCCAGACTTTTTGTCATGGGACTGTTAGTCACAGCTGAGTCCCTTTTTTGCATCAATTTTTTATTTTATTTACATTTTTTATACAAATCTGTTGCCAACAATTTATTTTTGGGCGAATTTTCAAACAATACATGTAGAAATCTCACAGTTTTAACCTCATTTTTGGCGATTTTTCCTGAAGAAACTGAACCAAAAAGTTAAAAAATCTACCAATTCTTTCTGTTTCTACACTTTCTTCCTGAGTTCTTGATGTTAAAGGGATGCTTTTGTGGCTATTGCTTTGCAGGAAACTCTAGAAAGACCGAGCATGCAGAATGTATCATACAGCTTGCTGTCAACTTCCTTCTCTGTGTACCAACATTTAAGCGATGCTGCATTGCTTTTATTGATCAAGCATGTTTCATTTTCCTCTCAGTCTCTTTTGCACACACTGCCTGCAGTTCAGCCGAGGAGTCTCTGCATTTTTGTCGTCGGACAGTTAGTCAAGGAGCACTGAATTTATTCATTTTTTAAATAATTTTTCACAGATTTGTTGTCAACAGTTTATTTTTTGGACAAGTTTCAAATAACCCATGTAGAAATATCACAATTTCAACTTAATTTTTGGCAAATTTTCCTAAAAAACTGAACCAAAATGTTAAAAAACTACCCAGCCTTT
>NW_007582701.1:0-1255 GCF_000690725.1 Stegastes partitus
ATAAAAACGCCCCATGTCAAATATTGTTGCCATGTGGAGTTAACAACTGTAAATGAGCATTTGCTGACATTTTATTGTACAAAAGTAATATTTCTCTTGATTTGTGTATAATTTTAAATCCAACTTGCTGTCAGTGAGCACTGAGTTGTTTTTTTACTCAGTGCATGGGTGGGGCATGTCCAGTGGGTGATCAGACAAAATGAGCAACAGCTGGACAATCCTTGGACTGGGGACAATAAAAGGCCACCCCAAAATATCAAATTTTGTCACAAGTCATAATGCCTCAGATGTCGCAAGTTATGCAGGAGTGTGCCATTGGCATGTTGGATGCACGGATGTCCACCAGAGCAGTAGCTGCACGCCTCAACGTCCATTATCGGATCATAGGTCATTTAAGAGTTCGTTTCCAACAGACTGGCACTACTGCAAATTGACCTCATCCTCGTCGGCCATGTGTGACCACTCCAGCACAAGACCACCACATCCAGCTCGTCCATCTGTGGGATCGGCTAAGACCAGCGACACACACAGCTGATGAGACTATTGGTCTGCACAACAGACGCACCACACCTCAGACTGTCCGTAACCACCACGAGAAGCCAACTTGCATGCTCGGCGCCCTCACCGTGGTCTGGATCTCACTGCTGTCCGGCGTAGGAACCGATTTGCATGGGCGAATGCACATGTCCTATGGCCCTTGGCACGCTGGAGAAGAGTGATGTTCACGGATGAATCCAGGTTCCAGTTGTATCGTGCAGATGGAAGACAGCGTGTCTGGCGACGCGTGGGTGAACGGTTTGCAGATGCAAATGTTATGCCCAGGGTTGCACATGGAGGTAGTGGCATTATGGTGTGGTCAGGCATCACATACGGGCATAGAACACCATTGCACTTCATTGAAGGGAACCTTAATGCACAAAGATATTTGGGACGAGATTCTTACCCCAATTGTTGTGCCGTTTGTACGCCAGCATGACATCACCTTTCAACATGACAATGTCCGACCTCATGCTGCCTGCATCTGCATGGAATTCCTTCAAACAGAGGACATAGAAGTTCTGGACTGGCCTGCATATTCGCCAGACATGTCCCCAATAGAGCATCTTTGGGATGTTCTGGAAAGGCGTGTCCGGGACCGTGTTCCAGTTCCAGGCAATGTGGGTCAGCTCCGTGTGGCACTCCAGGAGGAATGGAATAACATTCCACAGGCCACCATAGACAATCTGATCAACTCCATGTGAAGAAGATGTGTTGC
>NW_007582702.1:0-1254 GCF_000690725.1 Stegastes partitus
TCCAGCTGTTTCACACAGCTGTATGTGTTTATCCCAGAGCTGATCCTTGCTGACACTCGGCCAGAAGTGAGTGTACCTCGGACAGGGCTGGTATGTAGAGAAGCACAGCCATTCAAACTGCATGTTTTTGGACATTCTCACAGACACAGAGAATATATGAGGGGGTTCAGTGCCAAAATGGACCAAACCACATCTACTAGTTTTACAGAAAAATGGGCTCAAAATTTTGTTTTGCTAAAAACATCCTGGATGTTGGAGGAGTCATTATATGCATCCACTGTCCAGAGATAGAAACAGCTGCTTTGTGATGACTTATTTAAGTTTTATTTTCCCTTTGCTGAGTACCAAAGCGTCTGTCTCTAAGTGTAGCCCTGTGATAGACTGGTGACCTGTCCAGTGTGTCCCCTGCCTTTGCCTTAAGTCGGCTGGGTTAGGCTCCAGCCACCCCACGACCCTGGTGAGGATTAAGCGGTGTATAGATGATGGATGGATGGATGGATGAGCGCCAAAGTGGGCCGTACCACTTTTTCTACTTTTTGAGAAACAAACTGATCCAAGGTTTGTCTTGCTAAACAGCATTGAAGAGTTTACATCATAAAGAACTAGAGATACTTTTGAGGACCATGGAGTAGAAATAGATGCTTGGTGGTGGTTCATTAAGTTTTTAATTTACCTCACCGTTTACCTCACCATGTTGTGCTGTCCGCCATCTTGAATCACAAACACGTGCGACTGCCTGCGATATAATGGTCAGCAAATCCTGTGGCTTGGTCCATTACCAGTGGGCTGTTGGTTGGACCACTTTGCCACGAACTAGTAGACCAGGGGTGTCCAATCCTGGTCCTCGAGGGCCACAGTCCTGCATGTTTTAGATGTTTCCCTTCTTCCAACACACCTGATACAAATGATCAGCTCATCATCAAGCTCTGCAGAAGCCTGATAACGATCCTGATCATGTGAATCAGGTGTGTTGGAAGAGGGAAACATCTAAAACATGCAGGACTGTGGCCCTCCAGGACCAGGATTGGACACCCCTGTAGTAGACCATAAAGACTTATAAAAAAAAACCCCCATTAAACTCAGCTTTGGATTTTTTGTAGTTTGGCCCACTTTGGCACTAAACCCCTCATATAGACTCCACACAGAAAGGACAACTGTGAGAAAATTCATACCTACAACTTTCTTTCTTCTTCTACCTAAGCTCAGCTAGCTTAGTTAGCGTGTATGTACAGTATGGATGTGTGTATATAGGTA
>NW_007582703.1:0-1254 GCF_000690725.1 Stegastes partitus
TAATTATAAAACAGTTGGAAGAACTTCAAAATAAACTTCCTCCAGTGAATACTACACTCTACAGCAGGGGTGCCCAATCCTGGTCCTCGAGGGCCACAGTCCTGCATGTTTTAGATGTTTCCTTCTTCCAATATACCTGATTCAAATGATCAGCTTATCATCAAGCTCTGCAGAAGCCTGATAACGATCCTGATCATTTGAATCAGGTGTGTTGGAAGAAGGAAACATCTAAAACATGCAGGATTGTGGCCCTCGAGGACTGGGTTGGGATTGGACACCCCTGTTCTAGAAGGTAATAGCAATGCTTACTTGAATCACATGAGTGTACTTTACTTATTTCTCATTGTCCTGTTCATTTAACTCATGGACTGTGAGTCATCTTTCCTTAAAGAGTTATAAAACTAAGTCGACTTGAGTAAACTGGACTTGAAACGTTCTGTTCCTGGACTGAACACAGAGCTCAGCAGTGCACATGTGCAGTAGAGAAGTGCAGGAGAAGTTTCCAGAACCTTTACGGGGTGGTTGGGGCTCAGGTGGTGGAGCAGGTCGGTCAATGATCGGAAGGTCGGCGGTTTGATTCCGTCCTGTAACCTGTGTCATGGTTGTTGTGTCCTTGGACAAAACACTTCACCACCTTGCCTGATGTGAATGAATGGATTGTTTGAGGTGGTGGTCGGAGGGGCCGTAGGCGCAGAATGGCAGCCACGCCTCTGTCAGTCTGCCCCAGGGCAGCTGTGGCTACAATCATAGCTACCACCACCAGAATGAATGAATGTGAATGAATAACTGACAGTGTAAAATGACTGAGTGTCTAGAAAAGCGCTATATAAATCTGATTTATTATTATTATTTAAGTTTCTAACCCCTGGAAAGATCAAGTTCATTATACTGTTATGCTATTTTTAAGTTCACAAAATTAAGTAAATACAACTAAATTTTAAGTAAACTTTACAAGTAGATATGAAGCAAACTGAATTTAAGACTAATGCTTATATTTACTCACCTTTTTTGAGTGCAAGATCAACTTTTTACATTTTACAGTGTAGATGAGAGTGGGGTGTTGAAATACTAGTTTCAAATCAATTAATGCAGAAATCTAAGTTTAAATGACACACAATATTAAGTTGATGTAATTGCCAACATCACTGTGTCAGTGCAACTGCATCAAAATAGTTCTTGCGATTGAAAAAGTTTATCTAATTCATTAAATTAGAATATAATCTTAGAAACATGCATTTAATCCGGTGATGTAAA
>NW_007582704.1:0-1254 GCF_000690725.1 Stegastes partitus
AGGTGTAATTTTATTCAGTGTAATGGGGTGCTTCATCTTCATTTACCACCTGTAGTTGGGAAAACATGTTAAGTGAGAAATTGCAGAAGGATGAAATACCCTCACCTCACCCAGTCGAGGCAGATGGTTGCCCTTCCTGAGCCTGGTTCTGCCAGAGGTTTTGTCCTGTTAAAAGGTTTTCTAAAAGCAAATGGTTGGATTTGTAGGGTTTCGCTACGGTGGCCGACGGGCAAATGACGTGCATATACACAAACGAGCTGCATATACATGAATGTGTTGCATAAACAGAAACATGCTGCAAAAGGAAAATGCTGCATATCCAGTTACACAACGGAAGTGCCACAGGCCTCCAGGGGCAGTTTTTAAGGCTTTAGTGTTTCAGTCACTGTGGCTATATGGGTGCTGAAGTGGTGTTTTACTACCGTCTCCCTGTATTCTCTCTGTTTTTTGTTTCTCCATGAAGCCGAGAGAATACAAACCTTCTCATACAGCTTTTCCCTAAACTAACGTTACATGTCTCGCTCACCGTTGTCTACCTCTCAGGTGAAAAGCTCACTACTGCCCCTAGAGGCCTGTGGCACTTTCATCAAACTACATCTTAATTGTTTCCATTGAGAAAATACAAGTGACAGAAATTACAGATAGTTTGTTTAATCAATGCATCCGTCTATCAGAAGGACATTTTTTTACAATAACTTTCTGCAAACTGAGATTCAGAACTCCAGAGTCTTATATGTAATAGACCTAGAGAACCAATCCTGTCATCTCGCGGCGTAAGACTTTCCATATCATTTTTTCTTCAGATCAGTTTTCTAACATGTGTAACTGAAATACTCCAATATTACAGCTCACCATTGTGTAGCACAGAGTAGTTTTACAGTGTTTGAACAAGGTCGAAGGTGAGCTGGTGTGCTCGAGCGGAGGGTTGGGTGGAGTGGGAGGCAGAGACTATGTAGAGTTAAACATCCTAAAGGAGACAACAGTGCAGAGTTACATCTGAGTCGTTTTAGAACAGGAAGGGATTTTTTTTTAATGAAAAACTTCTAAATGTGTAATTTTAACACACAGAGGGGAGTTTTAATGTTTTTTTTTAAACACTTGGAGAAGCATTTTAAAGTTGTACTCAAAAGCCACAGCTATAATGAAGCAGTCTGCCTTAGCAAAATCACACGGACAGCAAAGTTGGTAAATCAATGAAACCAATGCTTGTGACCCATTTTTAATGACTTACATCAGTAGGAACAAATGGATTTG
>NW_007582705.1:0-1254 GCF_000690725.1 Stegastes partitus
CACACACGATGTCATTTGTTAAATGGCTGCAGGGGGAGGGAAGGAAATTTACATTTTATGATGAAAAGGCCAGAGCTAAAACAAAGCAAAAAAAAAAAATAGCCAAAAGAGCCACACTGTCAGTCTCATTATGGAACGAGGAGCTGCATTCACAGGGATAGCAATCAGCCCAAGTAATCCAATGAGCAAAATATAGTGTGTTCATGCTCACAAAAAAATAAATAAAGGCAACACTAAAATAACACATCCTACATCTCAATGAATGAAATATTCCAGTTGAAAATCTTTATTCATTACATAGTAGTATGCGTTGAGAACAAAAAAACATGATCAATGCAAATCAAAAAGATTATCATGGCATGGAGGTCTGGATTTGGAATCATTTTCAAAACAAAACTGGAAAATCACATGACAGGCTGATCCAAGTTCAGTGGAAGTTCCTCAAGACCAGTCAGAATGAGGCTCAGGAGTGTGTGTGGCCTCCACGTGCCCATAGGACCTCCCTACAACACCTGGACATGCTCCTGATGAGGTGGTGGATGTTCTCCTGAGGGATCTCCTCCCAGACCTGGATTAAAGCATCAGTCAACTCCTGGACAGTCTGTGGTGCAACGAGACATGATATCCCAGACGTGCTCAGTTGGATTCAGGTCTGGGGAACGGGCGGGCCAGTCCATAGCATCAATGCCTCCATCATCAGGAACTGCTGACACACTTCAGCCACATGAGGCCGAGCATTGTCATGCATCAGGAGGAACCCAGGGCCCACTGTACCAGCATATGGTCTCACAATGGGTCTGAGGATCTCATCCTGGTAGCTGATGGCAGTCAGGGTACCTCTGGCTAGCATATGGAGGGCTGTGCAGCTCTCCAAAGAGATGCCTCCCCACACCATAACTGACCCACCAAACTGGTCATACTGGAGGATGTTGCAGGCAGCAGAACGTTCTCCACGGCGTCTCCAGACTCTGTCACATCTGCCACATGTGCTCAGTGTGAACCTGCTCTCATCCGTGAAGAGCACAGGATGCCAATGGCCAATCTGCCAATCTTGGTGTTCTCTGGTAAATGCCAGTCGTCCTACACGGTGTTGGGCTGTAAGCACAAGCCCCACTGGTGGACATCAGGACCTCATACCACCTCATGGAGTCTGTTTCTGACAGTTTGAGCAGAAACATGCATATTAGTGGCCTGCTGGAGGTCATTCTGCAGCTCTGGCAGTGCTCCTCCTGTTCCTCCTGCACAAAGGAGGAG
>NW_007582706.1:0-1254 GCF_000690725.1 Stegastes partitus
GTGATCTATAAAATGAGTGAAATGAGCAATAAAATGTGACAAAACCCCCAAAGAGATGCAAAATGATCAATCTGAGACATACAATGAAGTAAATGAAACAAAAACAAGATTTAAAATGAGCAAAATGAGACACAAAATATATACAAGACATAAAACACATGCAACATGAGTAAATGGGAACCAAAATAATCAAAACAGGACAAAAATATGATCAAAATGAGCAGCAAAATGACTAAAATTAAACAGAAATGACCTTAAAGACACAGACAGTGACCATAATGAGCCACAGATTGAACAATGTGAGACACAAAGGTACCATAAGGACACACAAGATGAGACAAAACACATGAACAAAACTGAACAAAAGTAACTACACACAAATGTAGAATGACCAGACACATAATGACACATATGATGATCAAAATGAGTCACAAAAGGAGCAAAATTGAAGTAAAACACCTCCAAACAGATGCGACATGATGAAAATCTAACATAAAATGATCAACATGAGTCACAAAATGAACAAAGTGGGACATACAATAACCATAAGGTCAGACAACATGATCAGGGGAAGACAGTAAATGAACAAAAACATTTATAAAGAGATGCAAAATGACCAACATGAGAAAAATGAGTAGAACGACAACTAAACTACTTTGTAAAAGACAAATATAATTTGCAAAATGGCCTCATTAAGTCAAAAGGTCCAAAATGATGCAAAATACAACATGAAGAAAAGCAGATTGACCAAACTGAGACCCAAAAGGTCAGAATTAGCCAGAAAATTCACAAAATTAAACAAGAACAACCATGAATATATGTAGAATGACTAAAGTAGCATGTAACATGAGCAGAAGAAAAAACAATGAAGAGAAAAATGGTCAGTGAGGAAGAGTTGAGAAACAATATAACGAGATGCAAAATTATCAAAATGAGCCAAAAATGATGAACAAAATGCAACCAAACAAATGGACAGAGATGTAAAATGACCAACGTGAGAGACAGAGTGAGCAACGTAGAATATGAGACATGAAATGATCAAAATTAAACATAAAATGAGCAAAAAGAGCCACAAAATGACACACAAAGTGAGCAAAATAACAAACATGAGCCACAAAATGATCTAAATGGTACGAAAAACAAAGAACGACAAAGATTAAACATGAGAGAAATGGCCAACAGGACACAAAATGAGCAACCACAAAGAGCAAATTTAAATAAATACCACCTTAAAGACACACAACCTGATCTAAA
>NW_007582707.1:0-1254 GCF_000690725.1 Stegastes partitus
GCTGCTATGTTTTTCTATTTTATTGTCTAATATCACAAATTGACGAAAGAGAGCTTTATGATCAATACAACAAATCCATCACACAGTGCAACAGCGTGTCCCTTTTTTTTTTCTTCTCTTTTTTTTAATGTATCTGGATCCAGTATGGGCTGCAAGGTGGCACAGATGGTAGCACTGTTGCCACAAGGTCGCCGGTTCGCGTCCCGGTGGGGGAACTGGGACCTTTCTGCATGGAGTTTGCATGTTCTCTCCAGGTTCTCCGGCTTCCTCCCACACAGTCCAAAAACATGTTGAGGTTAATTGGTGATTCTAAATTGTCCGTAGGTGTGAATGTGAGTTCTGGTGATCGGAGGGTTGAGCATTTTGATGACGCTATGTTGTCGAAGCACGCTTTGGTTGTGATTGTATAAACTTGAACCGGTCAGTGCAGTTGACCTCCTCAGTCTTATTACCTGTTACACTTCCTGGTTCTATCAAACATCCGTCGTGGAAACTGTTTCTTCGGTCATGTCTCTTCTAAGAAGACACAAACTGCGTTGGTTTGAGGTGTGTTTTCAGCAGCACAGACACTATTGACTGATTCCAGATGGCACCGCGTCTGTGTGATCCTCTTATTCTTCTGCGGCTGCCTGCTGCTGCTTGTCTCTTTGATCGTGACGGTGACATATAGAGCATACAGGCCAGGCTGCAATACAGGATTAAGAATCTATAGCACATGGGTTTGGAGAATATTACAGATCAAAGAAGAAACTGACAGAGTGGCAGGGCAGGGAGAAAAGGGTGCCATTCCAACTCCATCTGCTGTTCCAGTACTATGGACAGCACCACGGATTTGTCGATGTGCAGCGCGTTTGAAGCTGTTGTGGCTGGTCCTTAGAGGCCAACTTGTGCGTACCACTGTCACATAAAGAATCAATGAGTCAAGCAGACAAGATGAACACATTCATTTCAACAAGCCCTCTGCCTTTGTAGTCTCTAGGGGACAGGGAAGGGGCATTAGTATTATTTTAGTCATGTTGCTAACAAGGGAGGCTTGTGTCCCCCCTCAAATCGCCATTAACTGTGTCTCTGGGGGCGCTCAACGATAACTTTGTGGTTCTTTGGCTGGTAACAAACAACAAACTGTCAGCTTTTCACACAAGGGATGGGATATGTATCACACAATCGCCATCTATGGCATGATGGAATTCTCTTATATATTTAGGGTCCGAGCACCCAAAAGGGTGCGAAGACCCTATTGGAACTGCTCGGATT
>NW_007582708.1:0-1253 GCF_000690725.1 Stegastes partitus
CTCACGATGTCATTTTTTCCAGCATTAACTTTGTTGGTAATGTTCTGTTCATCACTGCTGTCACAATCTGAACACAAAATCTTGTTTAGTTCAGGATGATTTTTTCTGCTTGAGCATCAACATCATGGGAAGTGTCATAGTTTTAATTGCAAAACTGCAGCAGTTAAATGTCTGTAACATACAGTCATAGAAACCAGCATTGGTAGCCTGGGTGTGTTATCTGTTTTCTAATAATTCAGTGGAGAAACCTACTTTTAGTTTATATTTCTTTTCATATGACACAGCTCCTCTTTGCTTAGAATCTGTTTCCCACAAACACAATGCTACCTGATAAGTAATTCTGCTGGAAACTTGAAGCGCAGCCGTTTCTAACAGGTGAACAATGGCTGTCGGTTGATTCAAGCCTCGGTCACAACCGGACATACGACTTTTGGGATCATGTGTCCTCTGTGAATTTTGGGTCCCTGGAGGCCGTGGAGATTGTAGAGGTTTAGGAAAGGTTGTAAGGGCTCCGTCAGAAATGCGTAAGAGAGGAGCAAGCCTGCCTTGCAAGTCGCAGGGCCGACGTGAAATGTCCGTTCAAGCAGGGACGCTAACTGCAACGTGCGATTGCCGTGGAAATTATACTCATTTCTTAAGTTTGTCTTTGCACCTCTGCGCTTGGCACACACTCACCACTCATGAAGAGATGGAAGGTGAAAGTCAGTCACACTTAGCTCGTGATGACGTACTAACGGCGTCGTATCGTCTATACGTCAGTTTGGAGGGATTTTCAAAAAACAAAACAAAACAAAAACAAAAAACAAACCAGACACTAAATGTGATATGCTGTGTTGTAAACTCTGTTCACATACTGATAGGATTTGAGCTTCAGGTTGTCCTGTCATCCCAGGGCGCTAAACAATAGATCCAGGACGATACAAACTGACTTCAGGACAAAAGTTAAAACTTTATAACAAATGGTGATGAAAATAAATATGATTTCATGTTTTGTGTAGCACACACACACACACGCATCCTGACGACTTGGCAGTGACAGCTTGTCTTCAGTGTCACTGTCAGCCCAGTACCGACTTCCAGCTGAACCGGGTCAGCAGCATCTGCAGTGAGCCGACCCGCTCCTCCAACAGAGACACGGACATGTTTTCATATGTTCTTTAACATGTATTCACAAACGATTACCTCATAAAAACATTAACGTTACGTCCCAATGTAGTGTGAGATCCAAGCATCAGCGATAAAGCCAACAGTCG
>NW_007582709.1:0-1252 GCF_000690725.1 Stegastes partitus
CATTGTCTGTGAAGATTCTCAGTCATCCAGGTCATGGTTATTCTGGTAGATTAATCGTAGCAACTGGACTTGCTTGAGTTCCTTGAAGACGTTTCACCTCTCATCCAAGAGGCTTCAGTTCTGACTGACAAGTTGGAAGATCCAGATACTTTCATCCTAAGGAGCCATTAACACCTCAGTTTCGGTTTCAACTGTGGGTTGTTACTCCTCCCCCTCGTTATGTGAGTCAATAGAGCCCCCCTTGCCACAAAGGGGTCTTTTGTGGCTAGGTGTGAATGCAGTTTCATCTTCCTGGGGAGAGATCTTAGGACTGAATTGTAAACAGGTCAGAGGTGATGCCTCAGACCTCCACCTCTGTTGAGGGATGGTCTTTCCAGTTTGACATAGATGGCTTCTTTCACCCCTCTATCAAACCATCTGCCTTCCCTGGCCAAAATCTGTATCTTGTTGTCTTCGAATGAGTGTCCTTTGTCCTTGAGGTGCTGAGTCCTGTCTGTAGTGGGTCTTCTGTTCTGAGCCATGCACTTGTGGAGCCGTTGTTTTGTGTCCCCGATGTACAGGTCTGGGCATTCCTCGCTGCACTGGACTGCCTCCACCACGTTGCTTTGTTTGTGTCTCAGTGTCATGTCCTGAGGGTGGACCAGCTTCTGTCTCAGGGTGTTGGTGGGCTTGAAATGAACTGGGATGTTATTTTTGTAGAAAATCCTCCTGAGTTCTTCAGAAACTCCTGCAACATAGGGGATGACTATGTTGTTTCGTTTCTTGGTATTTTTTTCTCTGCGTCCTCTGGGCTTTGTAGAGGATTTGATGAAAGACCAGCTTGGGTAGCCACAGGTTTTGAGTGCTGTCTTGATATGCTTTTGTTCTTCCTCCTTTCCTGCTGTCCTGGTAGGCATGCTCTGGGCCCGGTGTTGTAGGGTTCTTATTACTCCCAGCTTGTGTTCCAGTGGGTGGTGATAGTCGAACAGCAAATACTGGTCCGTGTGGGTGGTTTTATGTCCAGGCTCCTGTCTTCTTCTATGTGCACAGCACAGTCCAAGAAGGCCAGACTCTGGCCTTCTTAGGCTCCGTAGGATTTAAGTATCTCGATCTCCCAACTAGTCAGTCAGAACTGATGAAGCCTCTTGGATGAGAGGTGAAACGTCTTCAAGAAACTCAGGCAAGTCCAATTGTTATGATTAATCTACCAGAATACCCACAGCATTATTGTTCAAATAAGTGGCCTGAAAGCTAAGCTCTTAACACTCCTCAC
>NW_007582710.1:0-1252 GCF_000690725.1 Stegastes partitus
TGTTTTTCCAGCAAGCTCGGTTCAAGCATCACCTTTTGTGAAACAGTCTTATTGTCCAGTTGTAAACAAAAGTTTGAATACAATTCTAAAGACCACGTATATCACAACAGGCTTGAGTTATCGGTGACTCCTGTAACTCAGAATTTTCTATGATGGACAAAAAATCATTCATTTTGGTTGTTTTATAGGTTTATTACAGGTCCTCTGGAAATATGACAAAATAGCATCAAAACATGTCAAAAATATACAAACAGCAATGCTAATATTCGGCTAAACATCTTCATCTCAACGAGGTGCTATTGGTAGTCATCAACGAGCTCCAGGTTGTGTCTTTGACCCTCCTCTTGATAGAATTTGTGCAGTTCAACTAAATATGTTGGCTTATTGACACAGACTTGTTTCTTGCTACAGGTTCTCGATGAGGTTTAAGTCATGGCTTTGGAGATCAGCCTAAAAGCTCAATTCTAGCCTGATTGAACCATTTCTTTACCATTTTTATGTGTTTGGGCTCATTGTCATGTTGGAACACCCAACTGTGTCCAAGATCAACCTTCTGACTGGTGATTTTAGGTTTCCTGAAGAATATGGAGGTAATCCTCCTTCTTCATAGATTCGTTTACTTTATGTAAAGCATCAGTTTACTTGCAGCAAAACAGACCCAGAGCATGATGCTGCCACCACCGTGCTTGACAGTAAGTTTGGTGTTCTTGGGGTTAAAGGCCTCAACTTCTTTTCTCTTCATATTTTTCTGGTCTTTGGGCCAAATAACTCAATTTTCGTTTCATCCAATCAGAGAACTTTCCTCCAGAAAACCTTTCATTTGTGCATGTGATCAGCAGCAAACTCCAGTCAAGCATTAAGGTGCTGTGTTCAGGAGAAGGGCTTCTTTCTTACACAGCAGCCTCTCAGCTCATGGTGATGTTGAACACACTTGACTGTGGACACTGACAGCTGTGTTCCAGCATCTTCTGATTCATTGCAGACCTGCTTTTTGGTGATTGACTTTTGACCATCCTGACCAATTGTCTTTCAGCAGCAGGTGATAGCTTGTGTTGTCTTCCTGATCGTAGCTGTGACACAACTGTACCATGAACTTTATACTGAGACGCAGTTGTTTCTACAGTAGATTTTGGGATCTGTAGCTGCTTTAAAGTGGATCCAAGGGACTTTTCTGACTTGTTCAAGTCAATGATTTGCTTTTTCAGATCTGTGCTGAGCTCCTGAGTCTTTCCCATCGTGGTGTTTGTGGCTG
>NW_007582711.1:0-1251 GCF_000690725.1 Stegastes partitus
ACATCTGAGGCCTGTAAGGGCCGGACAAGTTACGTTTGGCAACTTCATGAATAAATGAAGTATGCCAGTGGCTGTAGCAGACCACCCAACAGAACCTTAACCTGACATCTGGTGACGCTGATCTTTAAAATATTTTCATTGTATATGTGTGTAGGCGGGGCTGCATGGTGGCTCAGTGGTCAGCATCGTTGCCTCGCAGCTAGAAAATTCCCGATTTGCATCCCAGTGAGGACACCCGGGATCTTTCTGTTTGCATGTTCTCCCAGTACAGCGTGGGTTCTCTCCGGGTTCTCCGGCTTCCTCCCACAGTCCAGAAACATGTTGAGGTTAATTTCAAGGTTTCTAGAGGACTTGGCATCAAAGCAGTCCTGCATGTACAGCGCCATGAAAAAGCATTTTCCCCTTAAATTCTTATTATTTTGCCTATTTTCCCCACTTTAATGTTGAAGATCATCAAACAAATGTAAATATCAGACATTGACAACAACACAAAATGAAGTGTTTATGAAGGAGAAAAATAATAACTGGTTGGGCCATCCTCAGCAGCAACAACTGAAATCAAACGTATTCTACAGCTGGCAATGAGTCTTTCACATCTCTGTGGAGATATTTTGGACCACTCTTCTTTGTAGAATTGTTTTAATTCAGCAACACCAGAGGGTTTTCCAGCACGAATGGGCTTTTTCAGGTCATGCCACAGCGTTTCAATAGGGTTCAAGTCCAGACTTTTACTAGGCCACTCCAAAACCTTCACTTAGTTTTTAGAAGACAACTTGCTGGTGTGTTTTGGATCGTTGTCCTGCTGCAGAACCCAAGTGCACTTCAGCTTGAGGTCACAAACTGATGGCCGAACATTCTCCTGTAGAACTTTCTGGTAGAGAACAGAATTCATGGTTCCATCAATCACAGCAAGTCATCCTGGTCCTGAAGCAGCAGAGCAGCCCCAGACCATCACAGCACCACCATGTCTGACTGTTGCTATATGATGATCTTTTTCTGAAATGCTGTGTTACTTTAACGCCAGATGTAACGACACACCTTCCAAAATGTTCAACTCTTGTCGGTCCATAGAATATTCTCCCAGAGGTCTTGAGGATCATTCAGATGATTGTTTGCAAAAGTAAGACGAGCCTTTATATTCTTCTGTTCTGTCATAAACACTGACCTTAACTGAGGCCAGGCAGGCCTGCAGTTCTTTAGATGTTGTCCTGGTTCCTTTGTGACCTCCTGGATGAGTCCTCGGTGTGCTCT
>NW_007582712.1:0-1251 GCF_000690725.1 Stegastes partitus
CCACTTCCCTCCTCTTTGAAGAGGAGTCACATATCTGTGTTCAGGTTTTTGTACAGCCTCTGCTACACTTTGTATCACTGTGTGTCTACAGCACAGT
This sequence comes from Stegastes partitus, assembly GCF_000690725.1. Lineage (NCBI taxonomy): Eukaryota > Metazoa > Chordata > Actinopteri > Pomacentridae > Stegastes > Stegastes partitus. The sequence goes on from NW_007582712.1 coordinate 98, forward strand.
AGTAGAGAGCTGTGTCTGCCAGGGTTAGCTCTCTGATGGTCAATGTAGTTGATGTATCTGATGTTTGGGATCCATATTTCTGTTTATCAGGAATATGTTCATCTGAGCCCCCTTTTCCTTCTTTCCAAAGTATAAACTGAGGAGCCTGAAGGTCAGATTGATGTTTGTACCAGAAAAGGTTTGCATAACCACTGGCTGTCTCATAGTTACATGAGAGTGTGACAGATTGTCCTTCTGTTTCACTGACTTCATCTTGTTCAGGAGAGATTGTGTCTCCAGCTATTGGTTCTAGAGGAACATCGTCATATTCATAATCCATAGATGTTGGTGTGACAGATTGTACTTCTGTTCCACTGTCTTCATCATATTTAGTAGAGATTGTGGTTTCAGCGAACAGTCCTGGAAAAAATAGAGAAACTGAAGCGATCAGACTCTCATTGTCCATGAGGCTGAGAGAAGACAGACAAAATGTCACCTGTACAGTGTTACTCTGTGGACATTCACAATGAAATCAATTATGAAACTCTGTCAGTTTATCTTACAAGATGATCAAAACATAATTTTCATTTTCTCAGAGCAACAATGAGGAAAAGTAGTGAAATACAGTCTGTATATGTGATTAATTCAGCAGGTCAAAGCAAATTTTGATCCCCGATCTGAAACTCACCTATTATGAAAGATGAAAAAAAAAACAGATAACGCAACATCGTTGGTGTTATTAAAGTCACACAGCAGATGAACAATGTTCTTCCACTGCAGCACAATGAGGAAGAAATAATGTCAGTGGATGAACTGAAGTTCACTGGGCGGGGTCATTGACATAATTTTTTTTAGTTCAGATCAGCCAATCAAAGTGTTTTGTGTTTCCACAGCACCTCTGTCCATGTCTCTGATCTTTACTGCTTCATTTCTCTGTTGTTCTTTGTCATCAGTCCAACAACTCAAAAATCAGTGTGTCTCCCTCTAGTGGATGTTGTGGAGTTTTCTCTTGTCTTTGCTCCAAAGGTTTTTGTACAGAGTTTTGCTGTTTCCTGTCACTGTGGGCCTCACAGCACAGTAGTACACAGCAGAGTCTGTCACTGCAGCAGAGGAGATCTTCAGAGTGATTTGGTTTTTATCACCACTCACTGTAGCAGACAGTGCAGATTTTGTTT
>NW_007582713.1:0-1250 GCF_000690725.1 Stegastes partitus
GTATGTAAATGGACATGTATACGTGTATAACATGTATTTTTTTTGGAAAGCACTTTGTAGCGTTTGTTTTGAAAAGTGCTCTATAAATAAAGTTTCTTATTAAATATACTGTATATACTGATTCTATATATGCGCTGTATATGTGCACAGTACATGAAACACATATCATTAGGAACGGCCCTCGGAAACCACGCTGCATCATGGTAGTGCAGGTAAATGTCTGTTTTCAGTCATCGCTTACTCTGCAGCAAGAGAAGCACCTAAACATCCTCGAGAAGAATTTCCGAACCCTTCTGAAGTGTTTTTTTTTTTTTTGTTTTAATTTCCACGAACTGTGAGGGATCTTGTTTATCTGGATCCACATATGGCTTCACCATGGTTACGTTGTCTTTTTGTTGACAAGTGACAGCACTTTCTTCATCTTTTTCTCCGTGCGTGCTTTCCATGGTGACCGTTTCATCCCTGCGTACAACTTCATCCAACGGTGCCATCAACGTTGGTCTTCTGTCTTGTTGATCAGAGACAAGGGTAGTTCTTTCGTCCAGCTGGCATATTCTCATCAGTGAACGTCCTGTGTCCACGTAAACTTTGTCACAGGTGTCAGGAGACAAGTGGCTCATCGTTATAAAGGGGTGGGCAAGAGCCCTGCTGGGGACCAACCTTGTTTCTGGATTCCAGTCCAACATCCCCTTGAGGAGACTTGCAAATGCTTTGGTGTCTTCCTCCAGTGTGGCATTCTTAAATTTTTTGATGAGCGCTGGTAGCTTATCGTCCTATAGCTCTATAGTCCTATAGCTGTCAGCACTAACTGTCTCTCCTGTGTCCTTTTCATATTCCTGACCTGTTTTTATCCTCCATGCCTGACATCGGCGAGCCGCTATTTTTTTTCAAAATGTCCGACTTCCTGTTGAGTTTCGGGTATGTGTTCTTGAGGCTTTGTTGTGCGTCTCAAGTTATTACATGTGTGTACCGACTTTCGTGGCTCTACGTGAAAGTGTGTTCGGGGGCCCATTTTTTGTAACTTTGTAGGGGGCGCTGTTGAGCCATGTTGCTATTGAGGTGAGTATTTCCCCCTAATTATAAAATTTTTCGCCGGGTCTGATGTGTGTGGTGGGTTTGGTGAGTGTGTGAGTACGTTGTGTACCTCAAAAACGCGTTTCATTTTGACGAATAATAATAAACCCTAGCAATTCCAATAGGGTCTTCGCACCCTTTGGTGCTCGGACCCTAATAAAACCTCACAGGTTTGG
>NW_007582714.1:0-1249 GCF_000690725.1 Stegastes partitus
TGACATTCTTCATTGTAGAGCGTCATAACCAATGACATTTCAACCATGGGAAAATAAAGATATGCAAATTTGAACTCATTAACATTTGCATTACCAGTATGAAAAAATACATGTCTGACAAGGTTTTTGACCAAACTAATGAATAAATACGTCACTTTATAGAAATTATTACATAATTGGCACTATTTTCTGACATTTTATACAGGAAACAAAGCGAACAAATGAAAATCCTCAAAGGTGTTCCCATGTTTCTGTCCTGCAACACTGTAAGAGGGGAAAACAACAAGAACACCTTCAGTAAGGAAGTAATTTTAGCCCTTTTACCCCTCAAACACTGTTATCAGAACCCCAAAATAACTCTAAAGGTGCTTTCGTCCACTTGTTTTCCCCTGGCTAATCGGTTTGGTATGAGGGTGAAATGTGGGAGTCCCTGGCTTTGACGTCACTTACACAACCTTTTCCCAGGCCGGGCTGTTATTGCAGATTTTATACAGTGTTTTTTTTCCCTCCCTTTTCTTGGCGTCCTGTGGAAGAGCGGATGGGAAATTCTGATGTCATCAACCTTGGCGCAGCGGGACGGAGGAGCATGCAGACCCTCAGGGTGCCACGATTGGTGCCCATGTGTTTGTGCCCCGTAGATGGTGAAATAGATGGTGTGGTGCTGCCCGCCTGTGCTGCACCTGCGTCCCAGCATGCTGATTGATCAGTTTGGTCATGTGGAATGTCACCATCTGCTCCCCAGTCCCACTCACCCCTTCTTGTGTGAATGCCAATCACTGGCAGGAAGATAGTTATTTAAGCCATGTCAAATCAGGCGCAGGACGATGAGCAATATGCCAAACAACACTTGAAATGTGTGTTGCAGGCGCACAACCGCATATCTCGCAATAAAAGGACAACCATACAAATGGCAGAGAGCTGCTTGCTTTACGTGTTTAATTAGCTCCTCACTGATGCACTCAGCAAAAACTGAATTCGATGTGGTGACGGTGTGACTGCGCGAACATGTGTTTTTGCTTGTTTGCATATAAAAGTCTTTATTTTATTCTCAGCGCGGCTCCTTATTTATTTCTCCTCCATCCCCTCCAGTTGCTTGTTTTTTTTTTTTTTTTGGCCTCTTAATGGCCGACAACGTATCAGGGGGCCATCAGCAGTGACATTCTTCATTGTAGAGCGTCATAACCAATGACATTTCAACCATGGGAAAATAAAGATATGCAAATTTGAACTCATTAACATTTGCATTACC
>NW_007582715.1:0-1249 GCF_000690725.1 Stegastes partitus
CTGCCATGAAGTGAGAGATGTGAGTGTGTGGGCCGGTTCTGACCAAACTGCTCAGATATCTGAAAGGCAACGTTGTGAGAACACTGACAGAAACAACTCATGATTTAAAAAGTCACTGTTTTCCTCGAGCCCTGATGTCAGGTGTTGTCTTTTTAGCTGTCACAGTTCTGGGTTTTCTTTTCATTGAACTGATGTAGAAACCACCAGGACGGGCCGGACCAGGTGTCTCTGGACCAGGTGTCTCTGGACCAGGTGTCTCCGGACCAGGTGTCTCTGCTAGTTGAGCATTCAGGCCACAGGGGGGAAATGCTAATGCTAATGCAGGACTTTGCGTCCTGACAGATCTGTTGTTGGTCAGAGGCTGGAAGAGAAGCTGGAGCTGTGTGTAGACCTTTTGGACCGATGCTGTTGAGTTTTTGATGCTGATCAGTCCTGGTGCACCTTTATTTCACATGTTAACGTCTGTCTCTGCATTTTGTAAATACTATTCACCGTCAGTTAGTGATGAAAAGGGCTTTAATACGTGTTCATTCTGGGCATTTTTAGGACTACTCATGTTGCAGGAACACGAGGTCTTACCAGCGTGTATGCTGGGAATCAACCTGGCTTTTTGTTTTTTTTGATTACCGTAATGTCTGGACTATAAGCGGCTAATTCTTTCACGCTGCAGCTTAAACAACGATGCGGCTAATTGATGGATTTTTATGAGTTTGAATCGAGACCAAAGTGAGGCTGAGAGCGACGACGACAGAGAGACTGAGGAAGTGATGAAGTGATTCTGAGGCTGTTCAGCTCCTGAAGACACTGAAGAAGACGACTTTAGTGGTTTTAGTGCAGGAGGAAGATGAAGATAGTCATCAGTGACTTTTCCTGGTAGCTGCTGGAGTTTTATTTCCTTAACCAGCCGTGTTACAGGAAGTGTTCAGAAAAAAGCCTCTACGGTACGTATCTGTGGATGTTCAGGTTTCATGTTATTTTACATTTTTAACCACGATTTTCATTTGTCCTGCAAATACGTACAATCATGTTTTGCACAACTCAAAAACTTTTTGGACTAATATTGATAAAACCTGCAGTATGAGTATTAAGAATGTGAGCCGTGTTGTTGTTTCCAATCACACCAGTACTTGTGTTTTTCTACTGATGCTTCTTAAATGTTTGCACCGTCCCCTTTGCTGCAGTAACAGTGCAAATGTCCCCACTGTGGGATTTTAAAAGGCTTATCGTAAATATAAACACAATATATATT
>NW_007582716.1:0-1249 GCF_000690725.1 Stegastes partitus
CCCTGGTACTTTGTTTGCAACCCCTGTGATCCATTGAGCTTCTATGTACCTCCCTGCCAACTGCTGATTCCCCTCACTGGTGCTTCAGTGTTTCACATGCTCACGCTTTCACTTCTACACAACTCATTGCACCTTCACCTGCTGAACATCTCCAGTGACCCAGCCTTCAGTCTCCACTGCTCCCTTTTTTTTTTTTTAAACAATTACCTTCACTTTTACAGTATCCTCTGTTCTGCATCTGGTTCCATAAACAACTGAAATCTTAAAGTCAATCCTGAAGCAGACGGAAAGCCAGTGGAGGGAGGCTCGTACTAGAATTGTCTCAAGCAAATTTATTTTTTAACCAGCTACAGAAGGCTGAAACTTCTTGGAACTTAAACATGTGCTATGCTGTAGCATCAGTTGAAGTGTCAGCCCTCATATGAAGGCCGAGTTGGGTAAAGACCTGCGAGTCCACCGAGCAAGTAAACTCTTACTCTTTTCCTACTACACTTGTAGGTTGCCTCACACACACTGTGCTACAATATCATACCTGCTTTCAGATAAACGCACTTGCTCCAGAAAGTACAACCCTGCAAACCTCCGCTCCCTCACAAAAGCCTCTGTTACTGGTTCGTCCTTCAACCTTGGCCTATGGAATTGTCAGTATGCTGTAGACAAAACAGAATTAATCCAAACACTCGTTTATTCTTCAGATATTCAGGTACTAGCCCTGACTGAAGCCTGGATCTGTCCAGAGAACACTGCCACTCTCTTCTGCCTCCACCTTCTCCACACACCCCACAGTGCTGGATGGGGAGGTGGTACATGAATCCTCACTTGCAAAAAAGTCACGAAGCTCTCTCTGCCGAGCAACAACTCCTTTCAAGATCATGCAATCAGTGTCACTGCACTGGCGAAGCTACATGTTCTCCAGGGTGTCGGCTGGGTAACTTTGTAGTTGAACTTGACATGCTCCTCCTCTGCCATTCAGGACTATGGCACACCACTTGTCATGGGATATGAATATCCACACAGACAAAACCCAAGGAAATGACTCACTTATGGCCTCTTTTGACTTGAGGCAGGTCTCTACCCCTCCCACACACAAAATGTTAAAATTCTAATAAAAGTAAATATCAAATATCAATAGTTCGCCTCTTCATCATCATCAGTCCTACGTAGTAGTGGCAACTGAACCTGATCTCCAGGCATTACTACTCCAACCCATCAGTTGTACCAACACTGCTCCCAACAGCCCTAACTTCTC
>NW_007582717.1:0-1249 GCF_000690725.1 Stegastes partitus
TTTCTGTTGGTTAAAAGGTGTCGTTTTCTACGAGTTAAAGTCAAGTTTCACGAAAATAAGTTTGTGGAAATACTTCTTGGTTACATCAGTAGAGGGGATTTAACCCTATTCAGGACTTTGGGGTCTTTTGGACACCAGGGCATTTGGTTTAGGTGACAGGTTTTGTTTTTTAAAGGCACATTTGTTGTGCATTTGGAACCACAAATGCATAAACTTATCAGAAAATGTATTTAGCATAATATAAAAGTCTATAAAGAATACCAACACATATTTTGCACATATTCTTTCGACGTATGACAACATGAAAGTCCTGGATAGGGTTAAATAATTCTGTACAGAACAGTTCAGACATTCTTATGTTGTTGGTCGCAGTCACTCCACCGTTCATGTCTGTGCTCTTACCTGATTCTGGGCTTTAAACTCATACTTGCCTGTTTTGCTAAGAGGTTGCTGCTCTCAAATGGCTGTAATAACTGTAACTTTAAACAGATCATGCCTTCCCTGTCTGTTTTTGTATTTTAAAAATGGGCCTTGAAAGGTTAGTATGCAGAGACAAAATACAAGTTTTTGACAGATTTTAAAATGTTTATGTACATGGTCCAACAACCAAACCAGAAAAACACTCCAAGGCTCCACAACAATCAGTGACCACCACACAACCCAACCACAATAAACATCCAAAATGACAGTGCATTGGTAGTGGGGAGGAAATACACCTCAGTATGTACTAACATATATATAGAGGTATGTTTCCTCTCCAGCTCTTTTAGCCCAGCGCAAAACATTTCTGTGTACCAAACTGCATGTACATATGGCAATTAAGTTCTTGACTTCTTCTGCGCATACGGGACACTTTTGGGTCCTATGAAGTTCATACAGCAGATCACATACAAGTCACATTTAACTGGAAATGTGAACGAACTCACAAAAATATCCTCACTGAGCATCAAGTCCTGCAGTGTGAACGTAGCCAATCTGTGGGATTGTTCAGTCAGATAATACGCCGTTATCCTGATTGGTGACATTAAATGTCATGTCGGAGTCAGAATCCAAGGCTGTCGGTATGTTAAGGCTGTTTTTCATGTTTTCCGTTTGTTTTTTCCTGAAAACCTATCGGATAGCAAGGTTTTGGATTGTTCAGGGTTGGATTATAAAGTCACGACTGTAATTATTTGTTAAAAATAATTTTCTTGTTTATGCATTAATCAGGATTTTCAGATCAGAAATCGCTCAAGGTACAAGATCTGCC
>NW_007582718.1:0-1248 GCF_000690725.1 Stegastes partitus
TAAGAACATCTCAGTGTTGTTTTACATCAACCTGGGAACATGTCAGTGCTTTGCAGCAAGTGGTATAGCAACCTGAGCACGTTTCAATTCTTTCTCGAATAAGCATGTTCTTCTTCAGGAACAGCAACTGATCAGTGGTGAAAATTATTATTGTAGTCAGAGTAAACAAAAACAGTGCTCAAGGAAATTCTTTCTTTAGTATATAACTTAAGTAGAATTTAAAAAAAAATAGCTACTTGAGTAGGAGTAAAAAAAAATAAAAAAAAATCTCGTAAAAAGACCTGTCCTACAGAGTCTATGTAATAATAATAATTTAACAATAATTGATCAGATTTTATATACCTCAAACAATCCATTCATACACATTCACACCAGGCAAGGTGGATGAAGTGTCTTGCGTGAGGACACAATGACCATGCCACAGGTTACAGGGCGGAATCGAACTGCCGACCTTCCGATCATTGACTGATCTGCTCTACCACCTGAGCCACAGCTCATTTTTTTTGTGTACAGTAGGTAGCGGTAATGCATCTGAATGTTGGATACCGACCGCCAAATCAGTAGAAGAAGAAGAAGAAGCAGCAGCTGCTGCTAGGCTTAGCTAGAAGCTAATGTAACCATTCTCAACGAGCAAGTTAAAAGTTTCACAAAGCTACAGATCCATTCCCCACCACAGATTTTTTTGTCTTTTATATTTGAATGGATACGGAGCTTATACACAGCTGGACCACATGGTAGCTGCTCAGCGCTGGTGTTTACAGAATGTTAATGTTCCTCAGTAAAACTGATTTACGCCTGACTGTCTACTACTACTGGTTGTACTTGTTTTATGAGTTTTCATTCCAGTTGTAGCACTTTGAGATTGTTTTACAATGTAAAGTGTTTTTCAAATAAAATCTAGTATTATAGTAGTATTGATCTTGTATTAGTATTATTGTTATATTAATATTATTATTATTGACGGAAGAAAATAACGACAAAAACATCACAGCATATGTGCTGTCTAATAGGGGGGAAAAAACGTATCCCAGACATGAAAGATAAGTCCAATTGAAATATATTGGTTTGAAATTCGTAGAGGGGGACACAAAAAAATTGGGCAATTCGTTTCCCTGATCACCAATCAATAGATTAAGTTTTGAGACTATTTCCAGAACTGCCATGAGACTGGGTTGCTCTATACAGTAGTGTTGCTGTCAGCCACTATACTGGTACAAACTCTTCTTCATTTCTGCTACGGTCTCCCTC
>NW_007582719.1:0-1248 GCF_000690725.1 Stegastes partitus
AGATGTGATCAAAACACATCCAGTGTTGGCAAAGTGACTGTTTAACCTTCTGAACCTCAAAACCCACCAGGGGGTGTGTTGTTTTTTTCTTTTTTTAAAACAGAAATAATACACGATGCAACAGAGCCAGAAACTTTAAAAGCAAGAAAAATCTTTTGACTGTCCATTAACTAATAATGAGTGACATGCAGTCCAATTAACAAAGAAGCACATCTGAGGTGAAAATTATGATATTTTATCAAAATCACTTTTTCTGCATGTCTATTGTAAAAATTCACCAAAGATAAACCGGATCTTGTACTTTTTCTTTTCTGTTTAAAGAAACCGCACTCTTCCACATAGCTGGATCAGTCATGTGACAAAAATTCTGTAAATACTTGGTTGAACTGCAGGATGTGTTCACACTGATCAGAGGCGAGAGTTTGGGAATGACGAAAAGATTTAGAGCAAAATACAGTCGTGACTCGATAATCCAACACCAAATGTAAAACCTTCTTTTATGTCGGATAGCAAGGCTGTCGGATTGTCAAGACGGAGGTCGAGATACAAGAAGGGCTTGATGCTTGAAGGCTCATTTGTTGTTAATATTTGTTGTTCATAGTTGTTATAATAACTAGTAGGGCTGGTCCAAATAGCACTTTCTGGTATCTGGATATTCAGGCCCGATTAATGATGAATATTCGGAGCGGTCAGTGGCCACTTCCACCCTGGGGGAGCGCTCCGACGGGGTGGAAGTGGCCGGAACGCACAGGCAGTACTTGGCTGCTGATGCCAGTTTAGTTAGCGGTCACACTTATGTTTCTACCATCTGTGTTTACTTCTGCAAACACTGAGCACGCTCGCTGCGTGTGATGTCATCGTGTCCTCTTCTGCGCATGCGGGACACTTTTGGGTCGTATGAAGTTCACACAGCAGATGACATACAAGTCGTATTTAATTGGAAATGTGAACAAACTCGCAAAAAATCGGATTTCACAAAAAAGCCTGAACTGAGCATTAAGTCCTGCAGTCTGAACGTAGCCAATCTGTGGGATTGTTCAGTCAGATAATACGCCGTTATCCTTGTTTGTGACATAAAATGTCATGTCGGAGTCAGAATCCAAGGCTGTCGGTATGTTAAGTTTATTTTTAATGGGTTCCGTTTGTTTTTCCTTAAAACCTGTTGGATAGCAAGGTTTTCAGATTGTTAAGGGTCAGATTATCGAGTCACGACTGTACAACACACTTGATCCATGCAATGACTGCAGC
>NW_007582720.1:0-1247 GCF_000690725.1 Stegastes partitus
CTGAATCGATTTACTGTATCTACTGTGGAGCGGTCGATGAATGGGTTGATTAAATATGGCCGCTCCGGTCTCACAAGACTTCCGCTGTGATGCGAGTAATGTTCGCTTGACGTGTTTAGTAGCAACAACAACACAACAGCATGGCCGACAGCAACAAGCACACATTCATGTTTTACACAATATGTATGTAACAAATACATACTTGTCCAATTTTTTGAATCTTGAAGTCATCTCTTTTTCCATTGTCTGTATTCACCTGCTTTGGAATCAAATTAAGAATATTGAGGATATTTAAAGAAATGTTCTAAAAAAGAACAATGATTCTCTTTCTCTTGTCCCCTTTATGATTTATTATTATTATTATTATTATTTAGACTCAGTGTTTTTACTTTTTTCACTAAACCTGTTTTGTGGAACGGACCCCTGGTTTAACATCTGGTTGTCATGCAAGAAACAGATCAACTGCTGATAGTCACAACTAAACACAGACACACACGGCCTGTTTAATAACGACACACAAAACATATTATTGTCCCATCAAGCAAAACCCACAACCCAGAAGCGTGTTGTGTTGTGTTGCGTTGCGTTGCGTTAAAGCTTAACTCAGGTTTGTTCACTGAAACACACACAGCAGCCTCCAACCAGAACAACATGAAGCACAACATTAGTTTGGTTTGATAAAATGCATCAGAACAAATGTTTCCACTTTGCAAAGTTTATGGGTTGCATTATACTGAAGGGGTTAATGTTAAAATGTTCTCATATTTAATACAGCAACAGTCTGTCTTGTCTGTGTATCTGAAAAACAAACACAACGACAATGTTCTGACCTGATATGTTTCTCTTTCATCTTTTTCACCACACAAATAGATTCAAGCTGCATTGAATCGTACTGTATTAAAATGTACCGTCAGTGAATCGTATCATAGCCCAGGTATCTAGATTGGTATGAGATCGCCTCTTAAGGTCGAGATGCACACCCCTAGCGGTGCCTTTACTTGCTCTTTTGCACAAAACTGCAGGATGAAATTTTGCAAAACAATATAAAAAGAAAACCAATGAATATACAGACCACTTTTTTAAGATAAATTTGTTCAGTTCAGATGAGGTTCAGCCTGCTTGGTGTGAAGCCGACCACAGTGAACGCATAGACCTGACTATGAAGCACAGAGCTGTGATTATATGAGGCTGCATAAGCGATGAGGAGATGACATGCAGAGACGACCCATAAATGTCTGTGGATAGAC
>NW_007582721.1:0-1246 GCF_000690725.1 Stegastes partitus
CCTCGTGTGATCCACAGGGACAGGAGAGGTAAAAATACATTTAACAGTTACAGTCGGACTCGTCTCTCTGCTCCTGGAGACGACTGCAGGCATCGTTAAAATCACATTTCTGCAAAAGTTGGCCTCATTTTGCACCAAAGTTAAATCTGCCATGTTGTAGAATGTATTAAATAGTCACTTAATTTTAGTTTTATTATATTGTGATATTATCCAAACAGGAAAGCCAGGAAAAAAATATTCACCATTTTCAATTTCCTTGTGTACATAATGTTTCTTTAAAATAGCAAATATGTGAAATTATTATTATTTCTTTTATAAAAAACAAAACAATCAAATGTTGAACTTATTAATTTAACATTTCAAAAAAAAAACGAACTTGATGTGGACACTTATTTTTGGCAGTTTTTTTTATGATTAACATGTAAATTGTGGTTTGTTTTTCCCACCTGTGATTTTTACCAAAGGAAAAGTCTAAACATTTACCATTTTTTAATTCTCACATACATACTGCTGTTTTTTTTTTTTTTTTTTTAAATGTCCACAAAAATCTGTAACATGAATGTTTTACTGATTTAAAAAAAAAACTAAAAAGCAATTTTAAATTTTTGAAAGGGTTTACCTTGGTAATTTTCCTTTTGTAAAAATGCAGTTTTAATGGACATTTACAGTTTTAACCTTTAAAAAACAAAACAGTTGACATGTAAATTAATGATCTGTGATTTTACAAGATGTTATCTATAAGTTACTAAATGGAACAAACAACTAGAAAAAAGTTTAATAATCATATTTTTCCATTTTTCACATGTGTATTTTTTCTTTAAAACAGTAGCAAATGTCTGTAAAAAGAATAATTTGCAGATTTAAAACTGAAAAACTACGTTAAATTTTCAAAAGGGTTTAACTTATTAATTTTCCTTTTGTAAAAATGCAGATTTTTGATGAGGACATTTACAGTTTTAACTTTTTTTTAACAGCTAGCAAGTTATTGAACTATGATTTTACAAGGTATTATAAGGTAACTAAACAGAACAGCTAGAAAATGATATTTTCCTATGTGTCACATGCATATTTTCCTTAGAAATTGCAGCAAATATCTGTAAAGTGACATTTTGCAGATTTTTTTCAGTGTATTTTTGCTTTTTTTTTTTTTTACTATTTTTTAATCGACTATTTGAGCTTCTTGTTGAACATTTTTACAGTCATGTAACTGTCTCCAAGGCCAGCTGGTCACTCATTTTTCACTTAA
>NW_007582722.1:0-1245 GCF_000690725.1 Stegastes partitus
TATAAAATCTTAAAGCAAAGCAGGTGTTTACAGTTCACACTACAGTGTTTACAGCAGACAGTATTTACAACATTGTAAGTGTTGGAGCTCTAATTGTACATTATCACCTGCAGCTGCGTAATTAAAAAAGAAGAACAAGCAGAAAACTGTTTAGTACTTTAAGGATCCATAAAGTATGTGAAGAACCATCACATAGATAAAGAGATTCTTTAGTTGGAGATGACACTTTCCATTTCTCCCCAAAAGTCCGACTCTGACATTTTCATGTTTGTTTTTTGTTTGTTTGTTTGTTTAAACTAATAAATAATCCTCCACATGATTCTCATGTCAACACTAAATGCAAGTTTGTATGTGTACAGTCTTTTTTTTTTTTTTTTAAACCAGAGGCTTATTTTGTCAGAACATTACATTACCTCTAAACCACTTCTTTTGGTTTCTTCAGATCAGCAAAATGATTTAAATACTGTTAAAAGCTTAGTAAGGTCACGATAATCAAAGAAAAAATCTGAAAATAAGCTGTATCTAATAGTCAGATGGGGAAATATGGTTAAGGAGAGTCTTACCTCGGTTTACGCCACAGTTTGTTTTGCTCTATTTATATATGTTCTATGGCAGTGGTTCTCAAACTGGGGGTCGGGACCCCCGTGGGGATCATTTCAGGCGGTCGCCAGATGATTGTAAAAAAATGCAAATAAAATAAAGCCTACATTTATCAAATTAATGTGTATCAGGGCTGTCAAAATTAAAAGTGTTTACTTCTTCCCACTCCTTTTTTTGGACTTGTTAATATGATGATTTGATTATGTGATATTATTATTCTTTTTTGCTTTTTAAAAAATTATTTTCTTTTGTTTTTAGATATTTTTTCCCCCTTTCATTTGTTTGAAATAAATTCAATTAATTCGTTCATTCAAAAGAAAGTTAACGAGTTAATGTAAAGAGATTAATCTGGGGAATCAACACATTAATGTCTAACGCATAAATGCATGAACAACAAAGTTATTACTCATGATATATTAAAAACTAAAATTGGGGGTCACAAACACAAACTTATGTTATCTCGGGGGTCGTGGCTCAAAAAGTCTGAGAATCACTGATCTATGGGATATAATTATTATTTATAATATATTACATTTCGGTGTCATGGACAAATTAATTAATAAATAAGAGTTGTGTTTTTGTTTTTTTCAAAGTGTGTTAAATAACACTAGTCATCGTGATTCACCCTCCAGACCAGCAGGTGGC
>NW_007582723.1:0-1245 GCF_000690725.1 Stegastes partitus
TTATGAATTGAATTTCTAAATAAAGTGTTTATTCTTCTTGTACCTGATTTCGTCTACTGTTTGTGAATTGGGGGATATCTGATCTTGTAGGCGGGTGCTGTAATTTTGGCACTCGCGACACACGCTGTCATATATGCCGATCCAGAGCATCCCAAACATGCTCAATGGGTGACATGTCTGGTGAGTATGCTGGCCATGCAAGAACTGGGATGTTTTCAGCTGCCAGGAATTGTGTACAGATCCTTGCAACATGGGGCCGTGCATTATCATGCTGCAACATGAGGTGATGGTCGTGGATAAACGGCACAACAATGGGCCTCAGGGTCTCGTCATGATGTCTCTGTGCATTCAAAATGCCATCAGGAAAAATGCACCTATGTTCGTTGTCCATAACATACGCCTGCCCATACCATAACCCAACCACCACTATGGTGCACTTGATTCACGTTGACATCAGCAAACCGCTCACCCACACAACACCATGTACGTTGTCTGCCATCTGCCCTGTACAGTGAAAACCAGGATTCATCCATGAAGAGGAAACATCTCCAAAGTGTCAGACACCATAGAATGTGAGCATTCGCCCACTCAAGTCAGTTACAATGACGAACTGCAGTCAGGTTGAGACCCCGATGAGGATGACCAGCATGCAGATGAGCTTCCCTAAAACGGTTTCTGACAGTTTGTGCCGAAATTTTTTGATTGTGCAAACCGATTGTTGCAGCAGCTGTCTGGGTGACTGGTCTCAGATGATCTTGGAGGTGAAGATGCTGGATGTCCTGCAAAATTCTCTGAAACACCTTTGGAGATGGCTTATGGTAGAGAAATGAACAATTAATTCATGGGAAACAGCTCTGGTGGACATTCCTTTTCGAGTGGCCTTTTATTGTGGGCAGCCTAAGGCACACCTGTGCAATAATCATGCTGTCTAATCAGCATCTTGATATGCCACACCTGTGAGGTGGATGGATTGTCTCAGCAAAGGAGAAGTGCTCACTAATACAGATTCAGACAAATTTGTGAACAGTATTTGAGAGAAATCAGGCCTTTTGTGTACATAGAAAAAGTCTCAGATCTTTGAGTTCAGCTCATGAAAAATGGGAGCAAAATCAAAAGTGTTGCGTTTATATTTTTGTTCAGTGTATATGGTATATTATGTATTACACATACAATAATGCATATATATTTGACCCACAACCACTGCTGCATCACTGACCCTGTTACAAACACATGAAAAATAGATCT
>NW_007582724.1:0-1244 GCF_000690725.1 Stegastes partitus
CAGAAGCCAAAGTTCACCGAGAAAATGAGCAAACTTAGAAAAGAAGCGTTCAGTCAAAAAAAAAATCAACCGCTTCTTTTAAAATACCGCCCAGATGACACCATTCATCAGAGTCACAAAGTGTAAAAGCAGAAAAAATCTCACAATCTTCAACTTTCCGGTGGTCCTTGAATGCATCACGTGTGACATAACATCCCAACGTTAAAATTAACCAAAGCTAAGCCTAAAATTCAGATCTTTTATTTAGGCAAAATCTCTTCAGTCTGAATATATTCTAAATAAAAATGTCAAAAATATCCTGTTAGAGGTGCAGGAGTCTTTATGTGGGAGCAAAAAACAAGTTCAGAGGGTTAAAATAAACTTTTTTATTTGATAAGAATGATTTTTTTCCACATCACATGAAGTGATCTAAAGAAATGTCTTTACTTCAAGCTGTCAGATTTGTTGTTTAAGAATTTTGTAAATAAGAAAATTTAATAAAGTTGATTTCTGATCTGATCGGAAGTGTTTAACATGATCATGTAATATTAAGTTGATATTAATGAATTAGGAATGTCCTGATCGGAGTCATTTTTTATTCAGTATTTAATCCAATTTTCCAACATAAGTATCGTAGACCAGTTGTAGTACCTGGTTGTTCCACCAGGTGGAGCCTCTCACAGTTTAATCCTGTAGAGACCAGAGGAGGCGTCACTCAGACTACAGCTCATGGTGGCAGCAGAGAGCATTGTGGGAGTTTAGCAGCAATGGGACCATGACAGAGACTCTGAGGAGGTTCAAGACCTCCAAATAGAACTCACATGTTTGAGACAACCTGGAGTCAAATAGGACATAAAACACAGTTTAACTTTAGTCTGTTGACTTAAATATTCAAGGATTCAAGGTTCTTTACTGTCGGAACACATTTCAGTACGAGTTGGTACGAAATCGTTCTGCTTGTATGAAAATAAATATAATTTTTTAAAAAAGAAGTACATTAAGGGAAATTACAAGCACTTTAAAACAACATAAACAAGCGTTTACCAGATGATCAGCACACGATGGATCACTTCTGCTCATTTGTGTCGTCAGTTATTAATTAATTATGCTGCAGATGATTAAGACGAACGCTTTAATCGAATCCCGGTAATGAGCATCACACCAGAACATGCAGTTCCTCACGCGTGTGGTTCTCTGTTCCAGCTGATGAAGGAGCCGGTGCTGCAGGACAAACGCAGCGAACACGTCCGGTTCTGCCGCTACGC
>NW_007582725.1:0-1244 GCF_000690725.1 Stegastes partitus
GTTCATGCTGGCATCGCTAAATACACGACATGAATAACCGCAGTGAGCTGTTCTCACTTCAAATCATGTCATCTTCACTTCACCCGTCTCATCTCGTGTCAGCTCGTGTCGCTTCCACTTCACCTCTGTCTCTGTTTGTTTAACTCCGGTTTCCCGTTTTTCTTGGTTGTAATTAGAAAAAAAAAAGTCATGGTTTGGTTTCGAATACGACCCTATCGCTCCATGTTTGAAGCTTCGCCTCCATGTTTTGGGTTTCAAGGTAAAGCTGTAAAATAATGACAAAAAAAAAGACTGATTATATGTTACACACATATGATCCAGCAGAAAGTACATTTAACTAAAAAACGTACTGCATGCACAGGCAGAAAAAAGTTTGGATTATAATTTGACTGAACTCACTGCTGCGGACACCATCACTCAGCTACAGTTGTGACTCGATAATCCGACACTAAATGTAAAACCTTCTTTTATGTCGGATTGTCAAGACGGAGGTCGAGATACAAGGAGGGCTTGATGCTGGAAGGCTCATTTGTTGTTAATATTCATTGTTTATAGTTGTTATAATAACTAGTGTGTTGTTAGAACACTACGCATCACTGGATTTCACGCCTAATTGACCGGTGCGATTGTGCACATTCCGGCCACTTCCACCCCATCGGAGCGCTCTGACGGGGTGGAAGTAGCCGAAACGCACAGGCAGTACTTGGCTGCTGATGCTAGTTTAGTTAGCGCTCACACTTCTGTTTCCACCATCGGTGGCGGCGGGGGAGTGGCAGATACGCTCCACCGTTACCATCCATGTTTACTTCCATAAACACTGAGCACGCTCGCTGCGTGTGACGTCGTCGTGTCGTATGAAGTTCACACAGCAGATCACATACAAGTCGTGTTTAATTAGAAAATGTGAACAAAATCGCAAAAAAAAAAAATCTGATTTCACAAAAAAATCTGAATGTAGCATCAAGTCCTGCAGTGTGAACGTAGCCAATCTGTGGGATTGTTCAGTCAGATAATACGCCGTTATCCTGATTGGTGACATTAAATGTCATGTCGGAGTCAGAATCCAAGGCTGTCGCTATGTTAAGGCTGTTTTTATAGGTTAGTTTTACCTAAAAACCTGTTGGATAGCAAGGTTCAGGATTGTTAAGGGTCGGATTATCAAGTCACGACTGTGTTTTTATAGCAGATATTAAGTAATTTTAATGTTTGATATTTTGCATATTTAACCTTCACTTGGTGCATTT
>NW_007582726.1:0-1244 GCF_000690725.1 Stegastes partitus
GTATTTCATGATCTGTGATCACTTCTTTTCCAATTCCAGTCTATGGGAGCCAGGGCTTTTTGGAGCCAGCAGCTAGCGGACGTAGTGATATTGCAGGTTTTTGACACTACCGGGTTGGCTTCATTTTTCAGGGCCGGTTGCTACGTCCATCTTTTATACAGTCTATGGTTGGAATCTACAACGAGGTCGAACCTGAAGGGACGTTCGTACGCAACTGAGCTGTTTAAATAAAAACTTGGCAAACTAGTAAAGTATCGGTGCTGCCAGCGTGTAGTCCGGAAGCCAAAAAACACCTGAGGATGAGGACGTTATATTTACATTTCTTGATTAAAGTCATGGAACTGCACGAGGGAGTAACTGTTAAATTCACACCCATCCACTGATTTTCTTTATCCAATAGTCGGGTCGTGGTAAAGGAAAGAGGCCTGATTTCTTTTTGCAACCAACAAATCCTGAAGACGACTTCTCCTCGTTACGTCCTTGTCGGCGAATTCTTCCTGCTGCCATCAGTTTTGTTTCACCTGCATATAAAACTCTTTCTGCTGTTCGTCTCTTAAGCACCTCATAAGCAGCAACGCACCATCGAATTTTATTGGATTTTGTTAATTGATTTTTTGGGGGGGAGGGTATGTTGAGGGTGCGTATACTTTAAGTGTTGCGTAACCTGCAGCAGGCTGGATTGCCCCACGTGAACTGAATTGAAGTGGCGTTCTAAATCTCCATCACCAAGCAATGTTTTCCAGTTTCTCCTGAAGGATCCTGACGAGTTCCCAGGCGAGATGAGATATTTTATCCCTCTGGTTCTACCTCAGGTTCTCCTCAAAGTTGGGCGTTTCCGAAAAAAACCCTCCAAACTCAGGCCCAATGAGATGCCTGAATCAACCCGTCCCAGTTCTTTACTCTGTTCTGTCCAGATCTCAGCGCCCCAACATCCTATTTCTGAACCCAAGTCCAGCCAACCTGAGGAGGAAATTGCTCTCGGTCACTTGTATTTCATTCTTTCAGTCTCTACCCAGAGCTCGTGGCCATATCTGAGGGTTGGAACGTAGACCAACTGGTGACTGAAGAGCTTCATCTTCCATCTCAGCTCCTTCTGAGCACAAAGAACACATAATTGTATATTTAATGAAGCTGTATCCGCTGACTGAAACTTGTTTTTTCATTCAGGTTAATGCCGTATCTCATTTTGAACTTAAAACCCAACGATCCAAAGTTCGATCCAAAGACGAACACAAGTACGGATT
>NW_007582727.1:0-1243 GCF_000690725.1 Stegastes partitus
GGGGACACCCTGGACAGGTCACCAGTCTATCACAGGGCTACACTTAGAGACAGACAACCAAGCACACTCACATTCACACCTACGGACAATTTAGATGATGTGATCACATGACTTAAAAAAAATGAATAAGTGTCCCCTTGTGAGATTTACATTTATAGCAAAGGTTTGAGCCGTTGGAGATCATCCTCTGGAGGCGAACAGGGGTGAAGTAAGTCCTATGAAAAAATGTGAAATTTTGTTCATGTATTGAGATCGAAGAACATTTTGGAAATACTTCATCACAAATCTTGGTCCAGTTACTCCCAGCTCTCGCTCCCACAGTGGCTTCAAACAATCAGAAGCAGAGGTGTCAGAGTGCACAAGTATAGCATAATACTCTGAAAGTTTCCCCTTCAGAGCAGAGATCAGGGTGGTTTCCAGTTCTGAGAGATTCAGACGAGATTTGTTCCCTCTCAGAAGGGATTCAAGAAAATGACGGATTTGGAGGTATTTATAAAAGTCATTAGAAGGGATGCTAAACTCTGTCCTAATTTGCTCAAATGACTTTAAAGAGTCAGAGGTGAACAGGCTGGTGGAATCTAGAATACCTTTAGACATCCACTTTAACAGACCAATACTCCAACCTGAGGAGGGAAATCAGGGTTCAGCGCCAGAGGGGATCACACAGAAATAACTGAGGGAATGTTCAAATATTTTCTCACATCCCTCCAAGCCAATACTGTGTTGTAAACAACAAAATTAGCTCTCAACCGATGAAACAGATGCTTTAATTTCACCGAGAGCCCCATCAATTAAATCCAGGCGAGAGCCGACTGAATTGTTCATGTTGTTCACACTGGAGGCTACCATTTTTACCTCGGTTAGAATCTGCTCCATAGTAGTTGAGTTAGCGAGCTCAGAAGGGCTTCATGTCGATACTCGTTAGCTGTTTTCTTCCATTCCACGGATGCACAGGAAGATGAAAACATAGGGAGCTCTTTGTTAGAAGACTTGGCAGATCTGATATTAATTTGGAGAAACTTGAAAATTTATCTCGAGCCTGGAGCGGAGTAAAAGTCTAAGCACCCATCTTTCTCCGGGTCACATGACCTCTGAAAATAATTAAAGTTTTTTTTTTTTTTACTCAAAAATACAACTGAAGAAACCACTTCCTTATATAGTTTTGTTTTGTTGTTTTTGTTTTCCTAATGAGCAGCATTAGTTTGAATATAAAACTAAACTTACAAGTCTTTTGGTAAAACTC
>NW_007582728.1:0-1243 GCF_000690725.1 Stegastes partitus
GTGTGTCTCACTGTCTCGTCGCCAGTTCGTTGCACTTCACAGTCCTCGTACCAGCGTTATTCAAGTTAAGTCACAGTCTGTTTGATCTGGACCTTGTTTCTGCTTTTTGACTTTCCCTTTTGTCTGACGATTTTGGATACCATTGCATGTTTGATCTTGACCTTGTTTCTGCTTTTTGGACCCTGCCTCTGCCCGCCGATTCTTGGATACTTCTGCCTGTTGGACTGAATTTCTGTGCACCGAACTCTGACTGCCATTAAACCTGTCTTTTGCCCGAACCTACTCCGAGTCAAGCATTTGTGTCCACCTATTCTGTTAAGTAGTGAGTTCATGACAATACTAAAGTTATCTCATTTGGAGACAGATCATACTTCTACAGATTTCTTCACCCATATTTAAACTTGTGTTCTCAGTTGAATAACTTAAGAAGTCTTCATTTCTTTTTTTGTTTTTACAGCAGAGCCTACCTTTTCTGATGAGACTAGTTATTTCTCCGTGTGACAGTTAATTAATCCTGTTTTGAAATTACATTTGCATGGCTTGTCTTTCCTGACAATGTGCCCCTTCAAGTAGGCCACTCTATGTGCACACTTAGATAGATAGATGAAACTTTGTTGATCCCTTTGGTAGAACCTCAGGGAAATTGTTGAATGAGTGATTTAAAAAAAAAAAAGACAAAGTTATTTCCTTTTTTTTGTTCAATTTCTGTCATACTTTATCCCACAGTCATGGTTCTGACATTGTCAAATTCAAGAAAATCTCCCCTGCACATGTGAAGGACTGAGTGACTACAGACCCATTGCTCTGACGTCTGTGATGATGAAGTCTTTTGAGAGTCTGGCGTTGGCCCACCTGAAAGACTTGACCAGACCCTTGCTGGACCCCCTGCAGTTTGCCTACCAAGCAAACATGATGGTGCAGTCAACATGGGACTGCATCACATACTGCAACATCTTGACAGACCAGGGACCTGCACATGGATTCTGTTGGTGGACTTCAGCTCAGTCTTCAACACCATCATCCCGGATCTTCTCCTCCCCAAAGTCACCCAGCCGTCGGTGCCAGCCTCCACCTGTCAGTGGACCACCAGCTTCCTGACAGTTCTCTCCCCTCTGCTCTTCTGCCTGTACACCAATGACTGCACCCCTCTCTAAGGCTTCTGAAGTTTGCAGATGACACTACTGTTGTTGGACTCATCCAGGAGGATGATGAGTTTGCGTACAGAGAGGAGGTCGAGGCCCCC
>NW_007582729.1:0-1243 GCF_000690725.1 Stegastes partitus
GCCTCAGCTGCTGAAGTCTTCTCTGCTCCTCTCCTCCCACACAGAACCAGGTTTAAAGCTGGTTTTATCTGCTCAGATGTTGGTCTCATGATTAAACCAGCGTCTTCAGATTCATCACAGCTCAGAAGTTCTCTGTCGTTCTCTTTTACGATTTGACCCAGACGTGTCAGCAGCTCTGAACATTCCAGGTTCTTCTGAAACAAGTATCTGTATCTGCACTCTATGATCAGGTCTCTGAAGGACGGCTGGTTCAGGAAGTTGTCAAATGAGCTCACCTGTCTGGATGCTGATATCAGAACCAGTGATCGATCAAATGATTGATGACTGAATTGCTTCAGGACTCTGCAGAGCCTCAGTCTGTGTTCCTCAGTGAAGTCTTCAGGCTGTAGAACCAGCAGGAACACATGAGGTCCAGGATCAGAGAGTCTCACACAGAGTTCTACATGTTCTCTTAGTTTGTCTTCAGAGATGTGTGGACTCAGCAGATCTGGAGTGTTGATCAGAACTATTTCTTTGTCCTTCAGTCGTCCTCTGACTGTCACAAAGTCTGGTTGTTCCTCAGTGTTGAACTTGTTCTCTCCCAGTATGAGGTTTCCAGCAGAACTCCTGTCAGACCAGCTGTTCCCCAGAAGAACAACCAACATCTCAGACACTAAAGAAAACACAGAGTTAGAACAAAAGTTTTCATTCAAAACATGATGTAAGTTAGTTTTCAAGATTCTAGATGTTATTATACAGAGCAGCTCTTATCCAGTTTAACTTACTGTTCGGTGGCAGGATGTTGTAGCTGCTGCTGCGCTTCTGTGGCTGCAGAACATCGGTCACTGTTAGAAATACACATGAATGTTAATTCATTCAGATGTTATCTGGATATTAATTACACTGACAATGTGTCCTGAAGGACCATCTCTTCTTTTACATCACTATTATAGCGGCGCTTTAATTGCTTGTTAGGGTTTTTGTCAAAGTTAGTTTGCAGTGTTGTATAAGTAGAGTTTTTGCTATCACTATATATATTCTTTGTATTTACACAGGCACTGACAAGAAAACCAATAAATTATGAAGAAAAGGCTCAATAACTCTGGACTAGAGTTCACCAGAAGAGATGTGGGAGACTCTGAAGTCAACTGGAAGAAGGTTCTTTGGTCTGAGGAGACCAAAATGGAACTTTTAGATGCTATGTTTGGTGGATGCCAAACACTGAACATCATCACAAACACAATATCCCCACTGTGAGGCATGG
>NW_007582730.1:0-1243 GCF_000690725.1 Stegastes partitus
TCTGATCTGCTCTGATGATGGTTACTCTGTCAGACACAACAACAGAAAAACATCCATCAGGTCTTCAGTCTCTCACAGAGTATCAGTTTATGTGGACTGTCCTGCTGGAACTCTGTCCTTCTACAGAGTCTCCTCTGACTCTCTGATCCACCTCCACACCTTCAACACCACATTCACTGAACCTCTGTATCCTGGATTTGGATTTGGGTTCTGGTCCTCGCCTGGTTGCTCAGTGTCTCTGTGTTGAGTTCAGTATCCAGAGTCTCCTCCTGCTGGAGAAACAGTTTCCCTGTTGAACAGAGAGTTCAGTCTCTACATGTCTGTCACTCAGAAACATGTTTCAGATTCAAGGTTTGAACAAAACATTAAACTGTGACATTATTTTACAACAAACTGTCCTGTGTCAGGAAAAGAAAAAGTCTGATCAGGTTGAAGTTTGTCTGAAGTTACCTGATAAATAAATAAATAAAAAATAATTATAATCTGGCAGCGAGAGTAGCAAGAAAAACATTTTCAAACAGTTTTATGTTATATCATTCAAAAACGGTAAAAATAGTAAAAAAATAAATGAATATCACAATGATAATGATATTAACAGTTAACAGATTAAAACACAGTAAAATTGTGTAATTTTATGATCACATGTTCTAAATTAATTAAATTCAATTTTAATGAACAAATTACTATTTGTAAAATCATCATTATCACTATATGGGCATTATTTACAGTTTTGGTCTGTTTTGTTGTTGTTGTTTGTTTTTACAGCCAGCATGTAAATTAATAATAAGTTTGTTATTTCTGTGATGTTAAAACATATTATTTGAGAGGACTTCCGGTAGGTGGGGCTGACAATATGGACGCCTAAATCGTAAGCTGCCTAAAGCCAAAGAATAAACTCCGCTAAAACTCGACATACTAAATTGCACGAACTCAGTTTCTGTTAATATGAACGGAGGATCAACAAGGACAAAGACCAAAAAAGCCCCGGACGCTCAAGATAAAGAGAAGAAGTGCCTGGCTAAAGAGAGAAGCATGCTAGCTCCCGAAGCTAACAACAGCGCGGCCTCCTGTCCGAGCAGCCTGGATGGTATCAGCCAGCAGATCCAAATGATGCAAAGTGAGTTGAAAACGGACTTGAGAGCTTTCAGGGATGAAATTACCACCCAGATAAGAAAAGAGATGACAGAACTCAAAGAAGACATTGATAAGAAATTCGACAAAATAAATGCGGAAATAGGAACGC
>NW_007582731.1:0-1242 GCF_000690725.1 Stegastes partitus
CAGCTCGTCCCTGGTGTCCATGATGTCTCCCCACATCATGGACTGGCTGCTGGAAGATGCTTCCTCATTGTGGAGACTCTCGGCGATGGTCTGCCGTTGTGCTTCCTCCAGCTCCTTGCACTTCTGTTGGCTTTTGTCCAGAAGTGCCTCCAACTGGCCGATCCTGTGGTCGGCACTCTGGACCTGCTGGAGGAAGCGTCGTTTCTCCTTGAGGAGCTCTTCCACACGCTGGATTGTCGCGTTCAGGGACTGCTGCATCCCTGCCAGGTTTGGTGGCACAGCGTCAGGAGCAGCGCGGTGAGGAGTGTTCATATATCCTCCTCTGCATCTGCTCTGGTAGTTTCTCTGGGCCATGATGGTATGGAACAGAAGCTCTACAGAAACAGAGCAGATGATGGTTGTTAAGATGAGATGAGATAAAATGCAATACAGTGAAATAAGACACAAAAAATTTAGATGAGAAATGCGAAGAGACAATAAGAGACGATAAAGTTAGATAAGATACAATAAAATAGGAAAAGAAACAATAAGATACAATAAAATACGATACGATGAGATAAGATTTAGTATAATAAGATAAGACAATAAAATAAGACAACATACGATAAAAAAGATAAGATAAAATATAATCTAATAAAATGAGATATGATAAGATGCAATAAAATAAGATAAGAAACCACAAAATAAGATAAGACAACATAAGATGTCACGTCTTTGGGTCAAAGACATTAATACTTTCACAAGAGTGATAAGTTAGTGAAAAAGTTACAAATAAGTTCATAGTGTATAAATAAATAAGTTAATATCATTTTAAAGACTGTTAAAAGCTATGGTTAGAAAGTTATGAGAGTGAGACATCTTGATAAAGGATCGTTGTGGTTCCAGCAGAGTGAGAGCTCATCTGGATACAAACTATCTTTGACGTTTTTCCTCTCGGTGAAAAACATACGATAAAATAAGATAAAATGTGATAGAATAAAATGAGATATGATCAAAAAAATAAGATGAGCTAAGATAAGATGAAATAAGATATAATACGATATAATAAAATAAGATACGATGAAATAAGAGATCACAAGATACGAGAAGATACAATAAAATACGATAGGATGAGATAACATTGAGTATAATAAGACAATAAAATAAGACAACATACAATAAAAAAGATAAGATACAATAAAATGTGATAACATAAGTTAAGCTGAGGAAAGATACGACGAAATACGATGAGACAAGCAAAGA
>NW_007582732.1:0-1242 GCF_000690725.1 Stegastes partitus
GCTGTGTGAAGTGTAGTCCTGTCTCTTACCCCTTCTCCACCGAGCTCGTTCCAGTGTTTGTTCGGAGCCAGAGCCTGACTTAGCGCCAGTTCTTTGTGTTTCCACCAGGATCTCAAAACTCGTGCTTGGCGAGTACCAACTCTTTGCTGGGCCGGAGCTAAAGTTGAGTATGTCAGGGGTTGGATGCGAGGTTATCATGACCAATGAGACTGATGGGAACACACAAGTGGTGATTTCTGTCATTTTTTGCCAGGACTTCCCTGGTCCGATCACAGATGTACTGGAATGAGTCCCGGGACACGCGGAAGTTTTGCACAACCTGTCAGCTACAGTTGTGTCCCACCACTAGCACCACGGTACTTCTATAACTTTTTACTTTTATGACTTCGGTGTACTGCAGTATTTACGCTTAGAAATGCGATCTTCTCGTGATATACAGAGCACACCAACACGCGCTTTTTATTCTGATCATAGAAAAGACCACACAAGAAAAAGATCACTCGGTTCGTCTTGAAGAAATGTAACATTAGGACGCCCGAGTTTACTGTTTTAAGTCATTGTAGTCGCACACTGGTCTGAGCTAGCGCTGCCTGCTATGTGGGGTGTAAATTGTAGTGTTTATCGATAAGAAAATGTTCGGCAAGTCATATATTTTGCCTGTGACAAGGTGGGACCAAATGAGAAAGTTGGTCACACCAGTAAAAAAGTCTGGAGTCCTGTGTGGACTTCCTTGTGGTGTGAGCGTTGTTCAGTAAACGGCTACGTGTGCTGTGACGTATGGCTCTAACTTGGCTACTTGCCAATGGAAAAGCAAACAGGTTCTTTGGAGGTGTGAGATTTTAACCAACCAGGGGTGTCGAACTCCGGTCCTCGAGGGCCACAATCCTGCAAGTTTTAGATGTTTCTGCAGAGCTTGATGATGAGCTGATCATTTGAATCAGGTGTGTTGGAAGAGGGAAACATCTGAAACTTGCAGGATTGCGGCCCTTGAGCACCGGAGTTCGACACCCCTGAAGCACTGGCACTATCACCAGCAACGAACTAGCACTTTGTTCTTCTAGGTCGAAAGGGGTATCTGAGAGAAAACCTCTTACCTGTCCTCTGAAACAGCCTGTTTTTTTTTGGTTTTTTTCTTTTCTGCAGCGTGGGTTCTCTCCAGGTTCTCCTGCTTCCTCCCACACAGTCCAAAAACATGTTGAGGTTAATTGGTGATTCTAAATTGTCTGTAGGTGTGAATGTGAG
>NW_007582733.1:0-1242 GCF_000690725.1 Stegastes partitus
ATGTGGATGCTGGATGTGAGAGGCCTCTGGTGGAAGCCACCATCCAGTTCTGCTCCTGTCTGACCTTCTGGATGCTCCAACAGAAGGTCTTTCCTCATGTGGAGGAGAAGAGCGTGTCAGATGCACACCTCAGTGTACTCGACGTGCTCCAAGACACGCCCAGGTGACCGAGTGAAGACAGAACTAGTGCAGAACCACGGCGCCGGCGGCTCTGATCGGTTAGAGGATGTAAACCGAACGCTGTGGCCTCCGACTCTGGGCTCAGCTGAACACCAGTGAGGTGAGAGCAGAGCTTCCTTTGTTCAGTCAGACTGAAGCGTTTCTGGAGGCTCGTGGTGCAACAGCGCCTCAGTGAGACGTTCTGCGTTTGGGTTTCCTGACACACACGGAACCTAAACGTGTCGCTCTGCAGCGTCTGCTGCCGTTCAGCTCATCAGCAAACTCTGCAGTTCCCAGAACGAAGCAGCAGGAAACCGTCCAGCTTGAACAAAGGTGGACGTTCTGTCCGCAGGGTTCTCAGGAGGTTTGGCAGCATGTTGGAGAACGTTCTCCTGTAGGATCCTTCTCACACTGTTCCATGACAACAAACTACATGGAACTAACGTTCAAAGAACATTTTAGGGATAGTTATCGTTTCAAACTATGTTTCCCACAAGATCAAAAGTGAAGTAAAACACAACATTCAGAGGATGTTCGGAGGACGTTCTCAAGGCCACAGATGATGTTTCAGGAGGAACCTCCACAAACCACCTGGTTTTAATGTTGTGGCTCATCAGTGGAAGACGAATCCTGACAGTAAACAACACAGGCTTCAACAAACGCTTTAATTCATTCAACACATCTGACAACCCTCAAAGACGCCCCTTTGTGGATTCAAACACATTGTTTTGTTGTTTTAAATCTGTCTTTATGTGACAGTGAAGAGAGAGACAGGAGAGTGGGGAGGGTTAGGGTTAGGATTAGGGTTGGGGAGAAGAACGGTGGAGGAACCTCCAGCAAAGGGCCACGAGCGGGACTTGAACCCAAAGCTGCTGCATCGGGGACGTCAGCCCCTGTACACGGGTCACCAGCTCAACCAGGTGAGCTGCAGCGGCGCCCAAATACGGTCCTTTAGTAGTTAGTAGTTAGTGGTTAATAGACTAGTAGCAGTAGTTAGTAGTAGTTAGTAGTTAGTGGTTGGTAGACTAGTAGCAGTAGTTGGTAGTTAGTCGATGGTGTGTGTTACAAGACAAATAGGAAGCC
>NW_007582734.1:0-1242 GCF_000690725.1 Stegastes partitus
TAGGCTCGTTTCCAAGACAAGAAGCTGGAAGCCATGTGCAACGGTACCAATCACATTTAATGCTGTCAGTACATTAAATGTGATTGGGAAAAGCCATGAAGTGCATTAACTCTTTTTTTGAATAGTTTTGGAATTAAACTTGAATTAACCTTTTCTAATATAGTACAAAAAAACTCGTTATGGAAACACAGCTAATGAAGTTGTACTCGGGAAGACCAGTGATTTGAGCTGCATGCTAATAAACACGTGCTAACAGTCAAAATGCTAACACACTGATGTTTAGCATGTTAATGATGTTCACCTTGTTAGCTTAGCATGCTACCATTTGCTAATTAGCATCGTAGTTAAAGTGCAGCTGAAAATGTGAAAACTTCTTTCCTGTCATTCTAAAATATTTACAGACACCCTCCAATGAAAATCTGTCTTTTTACCTTGTTGTCCATATGGTGTTTTTTATACACTAAAGGACATATCATGAGCAAAATAATCCTTCAACACTGAGAATTTCCATCTTAAAAATGGAATGCACCAATGACAATCTCAGATTCAGACTTTTTGGGCTTCATATGTCACAAACTCAAAGAACCAAACCTGTCAACTTGTCATTAGAACCAGTTTCTGGTTTAATGGCTGAATTACTCCAACTCCCCATTATGTAGTGTAGAGGAGTTCTACAGTGTTTGAGCAGGGTCATAGGTAAGCTGGTGTGCTCGAGCTGCAAATCAAAATCAAAATCAAATCAGGTTTATTGTCATTTTGCTGTATATACACATTACTACAGGCAAGATGAGAGGGAGCGTTTCTTCAGGATTATTTAATTAGTAAGTTTTGTAGAAACGTCTGCACGTCTGGGATCAGACACTAAACGTTCACTTTCATTGTCTCCTGAAGGGGGCGCTGCGTCTAGTTAGTGGAGATGGGTGGGTGGAGAGACATCCATACTTCATAGATCTGCACATTATAGATGAAGCAGCAGTGTGGAGTTACAGCTAAACCACTTCATGGCAGTAAGAGAACGTTTTCATTGGACTAAAACTTCTGTATGTGTAACTCTGACATGTTTTCTGAGGTTTAATCACTGACTAGAGAGACTATAAATCCTGACTTGAAAATCTGTTAAACTACAATAAACATTTGGATTATTTAATCCCACAGTTCCTTCTATAATTCTGTCCAAAGTTAGAAGTAAAGGGCGAAAGTCACACAACTGAAAAACAAGGATTCTGGATCTGCTCTGCTTAT
>NW_007582735.1:0-1242 GCF_000690725.1 Stegastes partitus
GACAATTTAGAATCACCAATTAACCTCAACATGTTTTGTACCTTGTGGGAGGAAGTTGGAGAACCCGGAGAGAACCCACGCTACACGGGGAGAACATGGAGACTCCATGCAGAACGATCCTGGGTGTCCTCACCGGGATGCGAACCGTCGAACTTCTTGCTGTGAGGCAACAATGCTAACCACCGTCCACGTTGCAGCCCCCAGAAAAAATAGTAAAGCACATTATTTTTTCTTTATTAAGATGTCCAATCATAGTTATCTACTTGCATTCCTGAACAGAATAATTCCTTTTAGTGGTTGAATGTTGTGCTTGATTAATTTCTGACTTCTCAGCGAAGTCCAGTGGGTCGGCTCAAATTTGAGTACAAACAGGAGAATTCACTTTGAAAGTCCTCATTCCTGTTCAAAATGGTAAAATGTAAGATTATATAAAGACGGTTGCCCATACAGTTGGAATAAAATATTTTTTTTACCTCTTCTCATGAAATGATTGTGACAATGTGATTTATTCTTAATAGATGAGTGTATATCTTCTCAAAACTTTATTGATATCAAAAAATACATACAACACGTACCACAATTAACTTTTGCAAACTGTGTATTCAGGCTTAAACTAAATTGGGGGTATTGAACAAATAGATTAAGAGTTTTGTTTTCATTTTTCCACCTTGGTTGCTGTAACAGGAAACACATATTTGAGTGGATTCCATGCATTAGAATGTCCACTATTACTCTTTTAAATGTCACTCAGTCACTAATATTGAGTCTGGCCACCCCTGACATGGATCAGTGCGTTAAGACATGGTGGCAGACTGTCCACAAGCTTGTTGATAGTGTCGATGGGCAGGACGTCTCACTCTTCGGTCAGATCCCAAAGTTAGAACATGGGTAACTGGGACTCAGTATTATTGCAGCTGGTCAGAAGTGATTACTGACGTGTAAACAGAAATAAAAAGAGGAAAGAGGAAATTATTCCAACCTTATGGGCGACAGTATATATAGTGGTTAACAAATTAGGCAGGTGGTCTAACAAACTTGTTAAGCACTGTATATCTATATATAATCCTACTAGGGTTGACCTAGTAACGTTTCTGTATCACTTTCACTAGTCTGAACGGCACAGTTTCAAATGACAGATAGGCAAGCACAAGCACCACCAGGTCCACTGGTGTGAAGCAATTACGGGGAACATTTTCCCACATTTCACCACCAACACCGGTCCAAAAACATCACAGAGAGGCT
>NW_007582736.1:0-1242 GCF_000690725.1 Stegastes partitus
GCTGGACCAAATCCACTCATCAGTGGGCAACCAACAACATGAGCCCACTGCTACCGAAGACACAAGAGACAGACCAAATACCTGAATAGATGTAGTGATCTCAGTGGACGAGCCCCCATTTGTTACGACCGGGCTCAAGATGGGTTTCATCCACATCTATCCAAACTGGACACCACTGAACATGGTTAGAAAAAGTGCTATATCTGTTGAATGCTTGAACCTACAGACATCAGTGAGGGCTCTATTGAAAGCTTATAGCCAGAGGAATCCATATCTGGACACAGTCACTCTGTTAGTTATAGAAATTCATTTCATCATAAAAACTAAATCAATTTATATTTTGTATAAAAAGATATACTAAGACCATATCAAAACAACTGTTATGGGCATATATATATATATATATATATATATACACACATATTCTCAGCACTATGACACTCTCTTGTTTTCTATGAGCCACTGGTTATAACAGCCTCTGTTTGAAGAAAGCACACAGATATGCTGCTGTCTGGACTTGTGCAGCCTCCACCACTTCTCCTGTTGTGTATTTTCTCTTTTCTTTATATTTTGCTGTGTTTTTGTGCTTCAAAACTATCCCCACACTATCCACAACTAACCAGATGGGGGCCTGATGCATAACTCACATTTTACGCACCACTTCTCATGAGCCGCTGCTTGCAGCTGCCACAGCCGTAGACATGAAAAATCCTGCCTTCCCATATACCCACGTGTTCGTCTGCTCATTGGCTACACGTTTACAGCATCAGAGTGTCTGCAACCCGACTGGTTGAATCTACAAGGGTGGAACTTGTGCGTACCAGGTTGACTGTCTGAGACACTCCATTGGCTCTCAGGCTGTCACTCACCCACCACAACCCTCCTATTGGCCAAACTAGGTGTCAACTGAAAGCTAAGACCTCCTCCGTCTAGACACCTGTAGCACTTCAGTGCGATCTTAAATAGATTCTGCCTTTGTCCATTAGAGAGGTGGTAAAGAAACCATTGAGCTTGACGGTGACTCTGCTCAAGTTACTCTGGACTCACTGAGCAAGCATGACACAGACAGTCCCTTTCTTTCTTTCTTTCTTTTAATTAATTCATTAATTAATTTATTTATTTACTTTCTTCTTCTAGATCACTAGATCCCCAAAACTGCGCTCCTAGTGAGCGGATGAGTGGAGTCATGGCCTGTGAAATGATTCGTATGAATGGAGCGGCTATGTGTGGCGACATCATGTC
>NW_007582737.1:0-1241 GCF_000690725.1 Stegastes partitus
TGTGGCTGGTGTGTGTCATTTTATCTGCTTTTAGTCACTTTGAGGACGGAAACGACTGCCTGAGATGTAAAATGGTAAATGGTCTGCACTTATATAGCACTTTTATCCGTACACCAATGGTGACAGAGCTGCCACGCAAGGTGCTGCCGGCCATTGCGAGCAACTGCTATTGGAGGACAACCTGCTCTACCACCTGATGTGCAGGTCGATCCAGTTTATGTGAGCTTAAGTTACATGTTATGACTAACAGGGATACGGCTGTAGCTATGGTTCTATCAGTTCTTAATAGAATATTTAGCTTCAACAGGTGGTCAGGACCACCAACCAAGCCAACTATAAATGGTAAATGGTCTGCACTTATATAGCGCTTTTACCCAAAGCGCTCTACAGTGTGTTTCTCGTTTACCCATTCACACACACATTCATACACCAACAGAGCTGCTATGCAAGGCGCTTTACTGCCATTGGGAGCAACTTCGGAGTCTTCAGTGTCTTGCCCAAGGACACTTTGACTGTGGGGGGATGGGGCATCGAACCACCAACCTTGTGACTGGAGGACAACCTGCTCTACCACCTGACGTGCAGGTTGATCAGCTTAATGTGAGCTTAAGTTACATGTTATGACTAACTGAAGAGATATGGATGGAACCATGGTTCCATGAGTTCTCAAAGACCAATGGAGAAGCTATATAGCACCAGAATATTTAGCTTCTACAGGTGGTCAAGACCTTAAACCAGGGGTGTCCAATCCTGGTCCTCGAGAGCCACAATCCAGCATGTTTTAGATGTTTCCCTCTTCCAACACACCTGATTCAAATGATCAGCTCATCATCAAGCTCTGCAGAAGCCTGATAACAATCCTGATCATGTGAATCAAATGTGTTAGAAGAGGGAAACATCTAAAACATGCAGGATTGTGGCCCTCAAAGACCAGGATTGGACACCCCTGCCTTAAACCAACCAAGCCAATAGTGGCACAGGTTATGCAGGTTGCAAGCATCCAGCAGTCACCTTATGTTCATCCTCTTCAGCATTTTGAAGCCAGTCCTACCCTATAACAGGTTGTTTTCTGTCCCCAGAGGCTTCATATTCAGTGCTCATCTCAGTCGTCCTGCAGGATAATGTTGTCTCTTCAGGTTATGTAGTCACGTCTAGTTCCTCAAAGTGTTATTACTTGTGTTGCACTCTGTAAACCTTCAGGTAAAGACAGCAGCAGTGCGTCTGTTCGCCTCCTCCTGATG
>NW_007582738.1:0-1241 GCF_000690725.1 Stegastes partitus
TTTTGGATATTTAATTTTTCAGAATGAAAACAAAAACTGTTGCCTCGCAGCAAGAAGGTCACCGGTTCGTGTCCCAGTGGGGACACCGGGATCTTTCTGCGTGGAGTTTTCATGTTCTCCCTGTGCAGCGTGGGTTCTCTCCGGGTTCTCCGACTTCCTCCCACAAGGTCCAAAAACATGTTGAGGTTAATTGGTAATTCTGAATTGTCCATAGGTGTGAATGTGAGTGCGCTTGGTTGTCTGTCTGGTGTCCCCTGCCTTCACCTTAAGTCAGCTAGGATAGACTCCAGCCCCCCACGGCCCTAGTGAGGATTAAGCGGTGTATAGATAATGGATGAATGGATGGATGGAAAACAAAAACTGAGCTGATGTTGCAGCCCACACTTTACTGCATGCATGGCAACATTATAGTTCCTGTTTTTTGTAAAAGTTCGAATTTGTTGATGCAAATGAATAATTTCAATCTAACAAAATAAACAAAAACGTAATAATAATAATAATTATTATTATTATTGTTATTATTATTATTATTATTATTATTATTATTATTATAAAACAACATAACATACAAAAAAAAAAGAAACATACACAGAACAATATACTTTGTGCCTCTTTCCACAGCAATGGCAAACAGTGTTACCAACTTGGCAACTTTCTCGCTAAATCTGGTGACTTTTTAAATCCTCTTGGTGACTTTTTTTTTTTCCAAAAGCGACTAGCCACAAATCTAGCAACATTTCTGGTGTTATTGGAGACTTTTCTCGCGTTTTGGAGACTGACGGAAAAGCACGTATCGTTGTGCCGTTACTGTCCTCAATGAGCAGCGGGTGCTGCCGTGAGCTCCTCCCTGTCCTAAAGCTCTCCCAGGCGGTCAGGAGTCCTGTGCAGCTGTGGTTGGATCAGAGGAGACCCTCAAATGAATTGCGCATGCGCCAAGCCGCTACTGATCCCAGCTTGGCTTAGAGAGGGAAGTAAAATAAATCATTTGACTCAAACAGCCTCAGTCACTTACTCACCTTGTCCACTGTGTGTGCCTCTCTGTGACATGTGATAAACATCTAGCTAGCTCATCATGTCAGAAAAAACAAAAATGAAATTCAACAATTATAAAACAAAAACGGGGCTGCAAGGTGACGCAGTTGGTTAGCACTGTTGCCTCACAGCAAGAAGGTTGCCGGTTCACGTCCCGGTGGGGGCACCGGAATCTTTCTGCATGGAGTTTGCATGTTCTCCCCGTGCAG
>NW_007582739.1:0-1241 GCF_000690725.1 Stegastes partitus
ACAATTTGCCTTTCAAAGTAAGAAAATCCGTGAAAACTTTTTTTGGGAAAAAATTATCTTGTCTGACAGCGTAAATCGTACCAACTTGAAAATCGCACAGGAGACAGAGAAGGCCTTGATGTACAAAAGTTCTGAAGGGATTTGGTGTTTCTCAACCGGTTTTCGAATGGCGAGCATTTAAAGTTGATGAGCTGTTGCAGCCTCTGGTGATACTTTGTATGGGTGTCAATGGGGGCATGTGCAGACATGCTGTGTCAGTTGGTCATCTACTCAAAAAACTAAAGGTCCTACAGCTTTTAAAATTACACTGAGGGCTTCCTAACAAGATTTCCCACAAAACTATGCTGTTTTTACACACATTTGGTGAAAATTGTGGCTGTATGGGAGAAAGAAAGTGAGTAAAAATGTCACTCTCCCACCAAGGGACATGAAGAACGATGACATCATCACAGCTCAGTGCAGCTGGTCATGTGACTCACTGACAGTCTGAGGCTGAGAAGACACAGAAAAATGGCTCCTTCAACTTAAAGCAGGTTTAACTTGTGTCAAAATGGAGGTGAGACGGGCATGAGGGTCCAACGCAGACCGAGGACCCGACCAAGGCTGCTTGCAGCTTTAATTATTCTCCTGACCAACGCGTTGCCCTTAATTTGACCCCCTAAACACGCTCAAAAACTCACCAAATTTGGCACACACGTCCGAATCGGCGAAAAATTTGATAAAATGAAAAAAAAAAGACAAAAATGCTCTCTAGCGCCACCTAGTTACAGAAAAACACACTAAAATGGTCCTAGCGCCCAGTAGGAATGTCGTACAGAGATCAAACCAACATCAAAACGTTCGTCTCAATGAGACCCACAAATCTCGCACTGACACCCCTGACCTATCTCCAACAGGAAGTCCGTAATTTGCCTTTCAAAGTAAGAAAATGAGCGAAAACTTCTTTTGGGAAAAAATTATCTTGTCTGACACCGTAAATCGTACCAACTTGAAAATTGCACAGGAGACAGAGAAGGCCCTGATGTACAAAAGTTCTGAAGGGATTTGGCGTTTCTCAACCGGTTTTCGAATGGCGAGCCGTTAAAGTTGATGAGCTGCCTCAGCCTCGGCTCATGCTTTGTATGGGTGTCTATGGGGGCATGTGCTGACATGCTGTGTCAGTTGGTCATCTACACAAAAAACTAAAGGTCCTACAGCTTTAAAAATGACACTGAGGGCTTCCTAACAAGATTTCCCACAAA
>NW_007582740.1:0-1240 GCF_000690725.1 Stegastes partitus
AATCAATAACTGACCGTCAAAGCAAATGAATTCAGTATGGTTCAAAAACATTTTGACAGCATGCATTAATAACTTTTGATATAACTGTACATCTTAAAATAAAGTGCAGAACTTGAAAAAATAATGACTAAACAACCTGAACCAACTTATATTCATCTTTAACAATACCAGTGACAAAGACCATTTGGAGCCAGAAAGTGGCAGGGTCAGTTCCTCTGAACTGCTCATTAACGGCCACATGTTTAAATGATTCCGTCATAGAAAATGCCGCGTTACAGGAGTCATTGGAACCTCTGCCTGATATGCATGGTCTGTACAAGTGTCTTTAAGCTTTTGTTCACAGCTGTATGTATAAGTATATATGCATTTTTATATGCATGTGTATATATATTGTGTGTGTGTGTGTTTTCAAATAACGGCTAGACTGATATGGGCTGATTTTTTTGGCCATTATAAACTTCTCAAATGTCAGTGTTGGTATCAGCCTTAATTTTTTTCAGTTTTATTTATATAGCGGCAAATCATGGCATATTTTAGCTCATAGCACTTAACACAGTAAGGTGAAGACGTTACAAATTTTACACAGAGAACCCAATAGTCCAAAGTTACCTTGGATTCCCTCTGAGCAAGCAGTCGACAATGGTGGGAAGAAACCAAAAAAAAAACCCCTTCAATGGGGAGAAAAACCAAAACTGGGAGCTGATTCCACAACAGAGGAGCTGATAACTGAAGGCTCTGCCTCCCATTCGACTTCTAGAAAGTCTGGGAACCACAAGTAAACCTGCAGTCTGAGAGCGAAGGGCTCTGTTAGGATAATATGGTACAGTAAGGTATAAAGAAAAGATAGAGCTTGGTCATTAAGAGATTTATATGTGAGAAGCAGGATTTAAAATTCTATCCTGTATTTTACAGCGAGCCAATGAAGAGAACTAATACGGGAGAAATATGATCGCTGTTACTGGTTCCTGTCAGAACTCTGGCTGCAGCATTTTGTATCAGCTGGAGGTTTTTAAGAGAATTATTGGGACATCCTGATGATAAGGAATTACAATAGTCAAGCCTAGAAGTTGCAAACGCGTAGACCAATTTTTCAGCATCACTCTGAGACAAGATGTTCCTGACTGTGATGATATTACATAGGTGAAAGAAGGCTGTCCTACAGATGTGCTTTATGTTTGTGTGTTGAGGGACCTTACAAACCTAGTATTGGTCGAGCTATGGAATCTGTAATGTTTAAACA
>NW_007582741.1:0-1240 GCF_000690725.1 Stegastes partitus
GGGAAATCAAAGCAAGAGAGAAAGAGAGAGTCATTGTTCAGAGAGAGCCACAATATGTGCAGATATTACACACACATGCACAAACAGTCGTGACTTGATAATCCAACTCTTAACAATCTGAAAACTTTGCTATCCGACAGGTTTTTAGGAAAAACAAACGGAACCCATTAAAAACAGCCTTAACATACCGACAGCCTTGAATTCTGACTCCGACATGACATTTTATGTCACCAATCAGGATAACGGCGTATTATCTGACTGAACAATCCCACAGATTGGCTACGTTCACACTGCAGGACTTAATGCTCAATTCAGATTTTTTTTGTGAATTCGTTCACATTTCCAGTTACAATTTCTACAATTTCATTTAGCAGACACTTTTTTCCAAAGCGACGTACATCTGAGAGCAGATGCAACACAAGCAAGGATCTAGTCAGGACAGAACGATCTAGATAAGTGCCATAGAACAAATTCAAGTGTGAAAGGGCGTTGATGCCGATAGCAGGTTGTAGGGAGGTAATAGGATTTTTGTTTGTTTGTTTGTTTTTTTGTTTGTTTTCGGGCTGTCAAGTGCAAAAGTGTTCAGTAAAGAGCTGGGTCTTTAGTCTTTTCTTAAAGTCAGCAGATTGAACAGAGTTTGGTAACTCGTTCCACCATCGTGGAACCACAGAGGAGAAGAGTCCAGCCATCGACCTGGGGCCTGTTGCTGTGGTTGTATCAGGCAGTTTTTGTTGGTCGAGCGTAGTGAGCGGTAGGGAGTGTAGAGCTTAATTAATTAAATGCGACTTGTATGTGATCTGCTGTGTGACCCAAAAGTGTCCCACATGTGCAGAAGAGGACACGACGACGTCACACGCAGCGAGCGTGCTCAGTGTTTACGGAAGTAAACATGGATGGTAACGGTGGAGCGTATCCACCACTCCCCCATCGCCGCTGCTGCCGATGTTGGAAACAGAAGTGTGACCGCTATCCTAAACTGGCATCAGCAGCCAAGAACTGCCTGTGCTTTCCGGCCACTTCCACCCCATTGGAGCACTCCCCCGGGATGGAAGTGTCCCTCCGACCGTGCCGAATATTCTGATACGCATCATTAATTGGACCCAGAAAGCGCTATTGGGACCAGCCCCACTAGTTATTACAACAACGATAAACAATAAATATTAACAACAAATGAGCCTTCAAGCATCAAGCCCTCCTTGTATCTCGACCTCCATCTTGACAATCCGACAGCCTTGCTATC
>NW_007582742.1:0-1240 GCF_000690725.1 Stegastes partitus
AATGGAGACTGCTCGGTCTAACCGAAGTCCTTACAGGCACGTCTGTCACTCAGCTGCCATCTTGGTAAAGCTTCTAGGCAGTTATGTTGGACTAATGAGACCAGGTCCCTATTTAAATGAATGAAGAGCCATAAATGCAATTTCAATGGTCAACGGGATACAAACAATATATCAGATCTGTTAAAAAAATGCTGTAAAATCTGGTTAATTTGTCCCAAAAAAGCCTTTTCACACAGCTCCACCACACTGCCCATTTGTCAGTGCAACTCAATTGGAGAAGAATTTACTTTTCAAGGGGTTTTTGGGACATACATCATACAACTGCCATCTCTGGTGTCATATAAATGCCCCATAGATTCTTATCAGGACTTTTTATCTTCCTTATAACGTCTCTGGTTGAACCTTTTTAACATTTACTGAACATTTCTTTGGTGAAAGTGGCTCCAAACTGATTGACTTTAAGTCGTCGAGGTGGCTGCTGATGGAGGAAAAAGTCAGTGTGAACTGTGCAAACAGCAGTTTATATATATCAACATGGCAGATCATCTAAAAGCAGCAGCTTGTGTTGTTTTCCTCAACAAGTTCTTGTGCTGCGATCACCAGTTAAAATCATATAAATACAGTCGTGACTCGATAATCCGACACTAAATGTAAAACCTTCTTTTATGTCGGATTGTCAAGACGGAGGTCGAGATACAAGGAGGGCTTGATGCTGGAAGGCTCATTAGTTGTTAATATTCATTGTTCATAGTTGTTATAATAACTACTGTGTTGTTAGAACACTACGCATCGCTGGATTTCACGCCTAACTGACCGGTGCGCTTGTGCACATCAGTTGACATCAAAGGTAAATACGTTCAGACAGCAGCTGAAGTGAC
Organism: Stegastes partitus; assembly: GCF_000690725.1. Lineage (NCBI taxonomy): Eukaryota > Metazoa > Chordata > Actinopteri > Pomacentridae > Stegastes > Stegastes partitus. Next base: position 879 of record NW_007582742.1, read on the forward strand.
CCAAATCTGATTTTTTTTCCCCCTCTTCTTCAACCTGTATCTGGTCTTTTCATGACAGTCTGAACAACACAGATCCAATTAATGATGAATATCACAATATTCGGAGCGGTCGGGGGACACTTCCACCCCGGGGCAGCAGAATCCAAGGCTGTCGGTATGTTAAGGCTGTTTTTAATGGGTTCTGTTCGTTTTTCCTAAAAACCTGTCGGATAGCAGGTTTAGGATTGTTACAGGTCGGATTATCAAGTCATGACTGTACTGGTAGATGCATACTGGTCTGCTCTGAGCCTGTTGTACTCATTTAAAGATTAAATATTAAACATTAAAATGATTTAATATGCTGCACATACTAGCGTTTTCTG
>NW_007582743.1:0-1239 GCF_000690725.1 Stegastes partitus
TGCTAACAGTTGGTGACTTGTTCTACCACCCCTGGCGTGGTGGTCCTTTGCCTGCCACTAGTTCCAAAACTCCTTTCTGTTCTCCTCTTTTCTTCCCTGTTTTTTTTTTTTTCAGTACAATCAACTCCTCCAAAATGGCGACAGTAGGACTCGAACCAGAGCCTCCTCACTCTTGCGTGCTGTACCCTCCCAGGTGAGCTATTTCATTTTGGTTTCAATTACTTGTAGTCTCCTGTTTCCTTTGTTCTTTAGTCAACCAGCTATTTTACAAGAGTCTGTCTCCCATGACCCTTTTTATTTATTTTTTGTTAAATTTCCTCTTTTCCCTTGAACTTGCTTCTCTGCTGAGACTTGAACCGGGGCTCCCGCTTCCTGAGCGCTATGCCAGTGCCACAAAGCCATACCTGCTTGTTTATGTACTGGCAGCAGTCTCCCGCTTCAATTCTCTGTTTTTTTTTTTTTCTTTTTTCGTTTTCTTTCTTTCTCCCCCATTGTTTTCTTCCCCTTCCCTTCCGTTGGGCTTCTAACGTCCTGCTCCACTACTCAACCTCTCTATCTCTTCTCCTCACCTCTCTCTCTCTCACTACCCCAGTCTCTCCTTCTATCTCTCTCCCCTATCTCCTCTCCCCTCCTACTCTCTATCCTAACTTCTCTATCTCTCTCCCTCATCTCCTCCCCTCCTCCCTCTCCTTACCCTAACCTCTCTATCTCTCCCCCTCATCTCCTCCCCTCCTCTCTCTCCTTACCCTAACCACCCTCTCTCTATCACTCTCCCTCATCTTCTCCCCTCCTCCCCCTCCTTACCCTAACCTCTCTCTCTATCTCTCTTTCTCCCTCAACTCCCCCCTCCTTTCCCTCCTTACCCTAACCTCTCTCCCTCTCTCACTCCTCCCTTTCTCCCCCTCCTTACCCTAACCTCTCTTTCTCTCCCTCATTTCCTCCCCTCCTCCCCCTCCTTAACCTAATCTCCCTATCTCTCTCCCTCATCTCCTCCCCTCCTCCTTCTCCTTACCCTAACCTCTTTATCTCTCTCCTTCATCTCCTCCCCTCCGCCCTCTCCTTACCCTAACCGCTCTCTCTATCTCTCTTTCTCCCTCATCTCCTCCCCTCCTCCCCCTCTTTGCTCTAACCTCTCTCTCTCTATCTCTCTTTCTCCCTCATCTCCCCCCTCCTCTCCCTCCTTACCCTAACCTCTCTCTCTATCTCTCTTTCTCCCTCATCTCCCCCCTCCTCACCCTA
>NW_007582744.1:0-1238 GCF_000690725.1 Stegastes partitus
TGTGTTTTCCTTCTGACAATAGGATTTTGCTCCTAGTGTTTGTTTGGTACGTGATATATGTTAAAAAAAAAAAAAAAGTTTCAACTTACAAGACTTTGTGGATGCTCCCTCTTTTGAAAAGCTTGATTTGTGTCACAAAGATGACTTGTTGTGAATTGCAGCACACTTTGATATACCTGTTCAAAAGCATGGCCTTAAGGAAGTCAAGAAACAGGTCACCTCACTTGGACCCTTTCACTGCAGTCTCCGGGGTCCAGTCTAGATGCTAAGCTCAAGGTTCACTTAGCCTGCCTTCAGCTGGAGGCCCAGAGCGTGAAGCAGAGTATGATCTCCACTTACAGATACGAAAATTGGATGCAAAGATCTCAGCTATTGCTACATTTCCTGTGCCAACAATTAGACAGGCGTTACGTCGGTTTCTTGGGATGGCTGGTTACTACTGCAGGTTCTGCAAGAACTTCTCAACTGTGGCAGCTCCACTGACTGCTCTAACCAGTCCACTTAAGCCTGTTGCTTGGTCTTCTGAGTGCCAACAGTCTTTTGAGGATCTCAAGTACATGCTCAGTTGTAACCCTGTCTTGTCTACTCCAAACTTCTCCTTGCCGTTTAAGCTTGAAGTTGATGCCAGTGCTGTTGGAGCTGTACTCCTGCAAGAGGCTCTTCAGGGCATTGATCATCCTGTGGCCTACTTTTCAAGAAAATTTGACAAACATCAACTCAGGTACTCTACTATTGAAAAGGAAGCCCTTGCAATGTTGTATGCTCTACAACATTTTGAAGTATACCTGGCTTCCAGTGTCAAACCAATAAAGGTTTTCACTGATCACAACCCCCTAGTGTCCCTTTCAAGGATGTACAGCAACAACCAGCGCTTAATGTGTTGGTCGTTGATAGTCCAGAACTACAACCTGGAAATCCTGCATAAAAAGGGGTCTGAAAATGTTCTTGCCGATGCATTATCTCATGCTCTTTAGTGGCCAGTTGGTAGCTTGTCCAATCCTTTGGTTGGACTTATATTGGAGAGGGTGTTACGTGCAGACCACCTCTCTCCTACAGGTGATTATTGGAAGATTGGCAACACCTGTGGATTTCCTGCCACTGCCACCTGTGAGCTCCTGAGCAGTGGGTGATTGACTCATGCTCTGGCCGGTTGTCCAATCGGTGTGGAGGATACTCCTATATAAACCCTCATGCTCCTTTGTTCACTCTCTGCCTCTTGTCTGCTGTCATTTTGCATG
>NW_007582745.1:0-1238 GCF_000690725.1 Stegastes partitus
CTGCTGGTGTTTCTACAGTTTCCTGATAGACGGCGTCACAGAAACAGGCCTTCACAGCGTTACAGCAGAAGAACCACAGAGCCGCCAGAGAAGCTGGAGAAGAGCAGCTGGAAGAACTCTAGAACACTGTGGTGGGTCCAAACGAATCCGATACAGCCTCAGAGTAAAAGTTCTGACTGTAACGGATCAGCAGCTGTAGTGTGAGGACTGGGTTCAGGAGCAGGACTGCACAGACCAGCTGCTGTGTTGCTGAAGGCCTCAGGATTCAGGGACTCTGCTGCTGGAGGAAACCCCACCAAGGAATAAGGACATGGTCCGGCTTCAAGTCCTGCTGGTTCTGGAGTGTTTAATCCACACTGTTGGGGTCAGGTCCACACTGTGGAGCAGTCCAGTCCTTTAGGGCAGAACCACCACAACCAGTCCAACAGTCTGAAAACCAAACTCTTGGTCTGGTTTCCAGACAGCTGAGTTAAATATATAATGATGACTTGGGCTCTGAGGTGGACTCTGTGTGTAGCTGCACAGGTCTAATGAAAAGGCCAGACTTCTTACTGATGTCACCAGAGGTTTATTTTTAATTCTTCTCTTTCTGTCACTTCAATAAACACCATGTAACGTATGCGCCTCGTAGACCACATGCAGAATGGCGATGTCTTGTGCTACGTGTCTCTGTTACATATCCATGTTGATTCTGACCCACAATGCTGCTCTCTTGACCTTGCCAAAAAATAGTCATGTGACCTGACTTATCAAAATAAAACTTTAATAAAGAGTACCTACATTTTGAACTAAGCATGAATTTTAAAGTTACCTAGTTTTTAACAATCTGTTACCATTTGTACCCTTTTCAACTTATTACATTTTTTACCTCAGTTTTTAGTTATGTATGAACAATTAAACTGTAGGAGCCAAATTGAGCCAAATGTTGTTTCTTGTTGTTGGTGTGGAAGTGAGTGGGAGAGGGAGAGAGTATAGGTGCATGTGTGCCTGTGGGGGAATGAGTTGTAATGGTTGTGTTTATTTTCACCGAGAGGAGGCCGGAGAGTCTAACTCCACCTGACTGAGGAGGTCGGAGGTGGAGCCCACTGGAGAAGGCTTAAGAACGAGCTGCCACAGCATCATGTGTGACTGAGGAAGGCAAACAGTTTTCTGACCATGTGGCTGCACAGAGGAACCAGGCCTTCTTAAATACTTTTGATTTAGCACGTTTTTATTTTATTTTTGACTTGTAATTCAAC
>NW_007582746.1:0-1238 GCF_000690725.1 Stegastes partitus
AAAGCTCACATCCATCATGGACAACCCCTCTGACCTGCTGCATGACACTGTGGAGGCTTTAAGCAGCTCCTTCAGCAGTAGACTCAAAAATCCTCTCTGCAAGAAAGAGTGCTACTGCAGGTCATTCCTCCCAGCTGCTATAAGACTGAACAACATCAGCATCACTGGCTGATGTTGACCAAATTGAAAAAATTGACATTTCATGTATCGAATTCACTTTGGCAGTGCAAATTTGCACAAATTTACACAATCTATTTTTCTTTTCAGTGTAAATACCATTGTTATTAATTATTGTTATCTTCATGTACTTTTCTTTCTATATTTTTGGATGCTGCTGTGGCATTTGAATTTCCCCCAATGGAGGATAAATAAAAAATTATTCTATTCTATTCTATTCTATTCTATTCTATTCTATTCTATTCTATTCGATTAGTCACTGTGCTCCTGGAAACACTCAGAAGTCTTGTCGCAGGTCAATTCTCTGTCGACCTCGACTATAAAATGAGAGTTCTTTGGACTTCGTTTCTTGTTTTTTGTCCTGTCATGCAGTGTGACTTGTGAAATCTTAAATCAGGGGTCTCCAATCCTGGTCCTCCAGGGCCACAGTCCTGCAGACGTTTCCCTCTTCCAACCCACCTGATTCAAATGATCAGGATCGTTATCAGGCTTCTGCAGAGCTTGATGATGAGCTGATCATTTGAATCAGGTGTGTTGGAAGAGAGAAACATTTAAAACATGCAGGACTGTGGCCCTTGAGGACCAGGATTGGACACCCCTGCCCTAAAGCACTCAGGTAAATTCCACTATAAATACCATCGCAGGGTCTCAGTCTTACTATGTCTACTTTCTGGGTTAATCTCTATAAATTAATAACAGTGTAGAGTCTAAGCCATGATACTAAATACAGTAATGTGACGTTGTTTTAACATATAAAGAGTGATAACTGATAACTCCATCTTCATAAACCCACTTCTCCATCGTCTACCTGAGACAACATCAATCAAACTTAGGTTATCTCTATTGTTGTCATTTCTACTGAGTCACATCCACTCAGCTTCAGTTTGACTGAAATCATCTCAAGCAAACAACCAAAAAATATTTTTTCTGAAAAACTACAAAAAAAATTGAGTTATCTGTTTTTGCAAATGAACTCTTCATATTTACATTTTTAATCCTTAATATTGACATTAGTCAGTTAAAGTTGTATTTTATATAACTTATGTAGGATTTTATTACTT
>NW_007582747.1:0-1238 GCF_000690725.1 Stegastes partitus
ACTCTCCGATTGATTGCAAAGTGTTTCAGAACAATTCATGTGCAACTTAACTGTCTGAGCCCCAAAACCCACGAGCAAAATAATACCATTCATCATAGCAAGAAACTATAAAAACAGGAAGAATTATTTGTTAATTAATCATGTGTTATTCTTCACTTTAATGTGGAAAAACATTCACCTCTGAACTAAAAATATGGATTTTTAATCAAAATCTCTTTATCCTACAAGTTTTTTTTATTTTTTATTTTTAATTTAAACATGCCAAAATCAAACCTTTTGCATAAACAGATTCTATAAAAGACAAAAAATTCTGTGTTCTTCAATGCAACCCAAAAGTAATTTGTGAATCAGCTTCAACATCAGTCATATAAAAATATATATATATATATACCTGGACTCGGTTGAACTGCAGGCAGTGTTTACACAGAGTAGTTGGGAGACAAGTATGAAAACTAGTGATGCACGATATAAACATTTCTGGCCGATGCCGATATCCGATATTAAGATTTCTGATATCGCCGATAACCGATATTACCGATGTCACACTGAAAAATGAGTATAAGTAAGTACTGTGAGAACAAAAACTATTCAAAAGAAGCCCATACCAAATTAGATCACAGAGTCTTCTTTATTACCTAGCAAAACATATTTAAACATATTTAACGTTCAAGTCTAAGAAACAGCAGCAATATCAAATGTCGAGACGAAGGCGCTAATGTCAGACAATCATCGGTTTTTCACATCGGCTAAATTCGTTCGTCGGACTGATACCGATGTGGTCGCTGATATATTGTGCATCCCTAATGGAAGTGTATTCAAAATGTAAATAGTGAAATATCTATAGTATGTAGTACCACCATTTTTCCCCCCAGTATCGGTTACACTTGTCAGCTCTTGGAAAAATGTTGTCCAGACTGATTGCAGGTTATTTAAATGTTTGTAAAATGAAAAATTAAGAAATTCAACTCTCATGTTTTTCTTCTTTTTTAATGATTTGTGCCATTATAATTTTAATATACCATAAAAGAGACATTTCTGAGTTTGCTCTACTTTCCATAGAGCTGCAGGACATTATATTGCAGTGAAAGATGAGCCCATAGTGAGTAAAAACCTCCCAGAAACTGTGTGGAGTTCAGAGGGTTAATCGCAAGTTACATAAATAATCAATTATTAAAAAAGCTATTATGAAACCCAGTTTGGAGCACTGGGAGCACTGGTGGCCTATCGCCCTCCACTGG
>NW_007582748.1:0-1236 GCF_000690725.1 Stegastes partitus
ACAGCAAGTTTTTGCACCACAGTCTCCGTTTAGTTTCTATCTGTTTCCTCATGAGGTCACATGAGGTGCTGCTCTGCTCCCTAATGTTAATCATCTTTAATATCTTTAAGTGTGAGATTAATTTCCTGTTTTGTAGTGTTGTGCATGTCTGATATTAGAGACAAGAAAGTTTGAAGTTTCTACTCACGATGCAACCTGATTTAATTTAGCTCATTTTAAAACGCCTGCAATGTGAGCACAATTAATGAGCTTTACACATGCTGGAAGGCTCATTTTGTCATCGTTATCTGCAGCTAAGCTAACCGCCTGCTTCATATTTAGCAGCTGTGAGGGTCTAGTCTCTGTGTTAATGTTAAAATTATTATTTGTATGCTTTGACAAACACGCTAAAGTGGATGCATTTAAATTTAGCCTTTTTTTTCTGCTGGTCTTTTTTTACAAAATAATAAAAATGATCAGTAGTTTCTTTCTGTTTCCTCATGAGGTCACATCAGGTGCTGCTCTGCTCCCTCATTTTAATCATCTTTAATATCTTCATGTGCGATTATTTTCCTGTTTTGTAGTGTGTTGCATGCCTGAAATCAGAGAGAAGAATGTTTGAGGTGTCCACACATGATGCAAACCGATTTAAAACGCCTGCAACATGAGCACAATTAATGAGCTTTACACGTGCTGGAAGACCAACTTTATCTGAAGCTAAGCTAAGCGCCTGCTTCACGTTTACCAGATGTGAGGTTTTATCAGCCCTCTCATCTCGACGAGAAGGTGAATCAGTGGAAAATGTGACCTACCGCTTTAACTCGAGGACCTGAGAAACTGAATCTAACGAAGCGACTGGCACGTAAAATGGAAATAAAAGAGAGCAGAGGAGCGTAACGCTGGCGCTGCTGCAGCCGGCAGCTGGCAGGGAAAAGTGCAGGACGAGCAGATCCACGTGAAACGAGCGATTTGCGGGGAGAGGAATAACGAGGGCACGCGGCCCAGAGAGAGAGAAGGAAGGCAGGGAGGCAGGGAGGGAGGGGACGGACGAGTTATTCTAGTTGCAGACAGCTGACGGAAAACCCAAAATAAGACGGAGCCATCTGATGTGCACGCATTCTGCAGCTACACTCACAAACCGTAAAACACCTCAATGGGTTTATTTTACAGCACAGTCAGAGCCGCAGAGTCGAGTTCATATCGTGGCTTTTATTGTGAAAGTGTTGTTTTCCTGTGGTCACATTCTTTTTTTTTTTT
>NW_007582749.1:0-1236 GCF_000690725.1 Stegastes partitus
TAGGAGATGATACGAGCCTGTATGATCTCATGACAGTGTATGTTCGCCTACAGCGTCTGCTCACAAAAACAACAAAGTGAGAAGCTTAGTTCTGCCTAAATTGACCAAAAACAGCACTTTAAAGTTGACTCTGATGACAGAAACAGACCTTATCGTTGCATTAAGAAGGTAAATAATAAGTTTGATCTTGCTGTGCATGTCTGCTGGTGCTGCTACCTTCTAATTCTTCTGACAAGCGATCATTGTCAGGATCTGACTCCTGGCAGTAGTCTGTCTACCACTGGTGCATCTTTTAAGGTACAGGTTGAAACAGTTAAGAGTTAATATCTCTTTAACCAACATTATACATATTAAAAGAATTGCAATTTGTTAAATGTCTTGCCATATTGTAAAGGACATAATTAAAAACAGAAATCAATGCCATCAGGTTAGTCATAGAAACAATTAGTTTTCAGTCATTTAATTCACCCAATTATGACAGAATAACAAATAAATTCTGTTGTTTGGTAAAAATACACGTGCAACACTCTTTTCATATTTGCATTTTCACCTGGAGGGTCATGGTTGCTGCTCTGGCCCTGGATGCTGGCCTCAACAACACATGGTGATGGTCCTTGGCTGCATTCAGGCTGACCCTGGTCCTCTCCGGACTCTGAGCTGTCAGTCTGACCTGCAGTGACCCTGCTCTCAGTGTTCTGACCTGCTACTGACTTCTTTTTAATAAAAAAGTTTTAAATGTCTCCGCTCCGTTTCATTCTCTGTGAAACACATTTATTTATGCCGTTCCTTCTCGTCTTTTCTTGGACATCAGCCGACGTTCGCATATGTCCTCTCAATCCAGACTTAATGCAAGTACCCAATTAAAAAGCACCTTACCTCTTTGGTGCATTCAGACGCAGTCGGACAACGACGTTGCGTTCAAGAGCGTCGTAATTCGGGAGTATTGGTAATAACAATTTCAAACGAATTTTTTTTTGGGGGGGGGCACATGGGGTGGCCAATCAGATCACAGGGGGGGCCAGTGCCCCCTCGTGCCCCCACGGTAGATCCGCCACTGAAAAGCCTTTTCAGTTAATATTCCTTGACGAGTGCTAGACCTTTGAGCGTTTGAGGGAGACTGGTTCTCTTCCGCAGGTTCTGGCATTTTGTTATCTGTTTATCCAAGGCTTTGTGGGTTTAGGGTGAACCTTACATCAGTTAAATAGTGATTTTAAGCCAATTTAGACTATCACCATT
>NW_007582750.1:0-1236 GCF_000690725.1 Stegastes partitus
ATGAGCTGATCATTTGAATCAGGTGTGTTGGAAGAGGGAAATATCTAAAACATGCAGGACTGTGGCCCTCGAGGACCAGGATTGGACACCCCTGATCTAAAGGGGCTTTCTGATGGACAAATTAGAGATGAGTCGTTCTTGGAACACTAGAAAGTTGAATATCTGATGATTGTTTCTCATTTTGGCGCTTACTTAAAAATATATAAAGCCTTTAAAACCCACCAGCAATTTGGGACCCAAAGCCTTCAGAGGTACAACAGATTGGAGAGCACTTAAAATGTTGAATCCTTCATTGTTGCTAAACTATGCCCACACAGCTACCACATACCAGTTGTTTTTGTTGGTCGCCAAACCAACCAGCTGATGGCGGTAGCTTCATATTTCTTTGCACATTTTCCCATCATCTTAACATCTGATTATGCTGATATAAAAACATGTCACCCAAGCCGGCTTTAAACTGCACGACAAAGTGTTAAGACGAGCTATTCAACACTTCCTTTTTTCAGCTCCGACAATTCTCCGGCGAGCAGCTTCCCCTGCTACCGGGCCAGACGAACACCGCGCGACCCGGCTGACACGCTTGTTTTCAGATACGTAAATAACATCATCATTTCACAGGCACACAAGCCTTAAAGGTGGAGGCTGTGATTCTAGGAAAGATTGTTATTTAGTTAGCTGGCACGTTTCCCAGATTTGCTATCGGCCTCTTTCCTATTACAGAAGCGTATCCCCAGCACAGCGCGGTGGCGTCGCCCTGCTCGACCTCTGCGCTCTACTGGGGATGCAGGATTCAGTAATATCCTCACTGGTTGGCTCTTTGTTGCTTCTTCTTGATGTTAGGTCACTCCACTGCCAAAGCTCATTTTACTTGCTTTCTTTATTTTATCTGTATCAAAGTGGGAAAATCTCTTTATCCTGTTTGATTTATTTCCATTTATTTGGGTAAATATGTGTGTGTGTGTTGTTTATTGTTGAGTTTAAATTACTGCATGTGCTTTGACAATGAAAGAAGTTAAATTCAAAGCAAGAATATTAGATTCAAAACTAACCTTTTTCTCATCATCTTTATTAAAAATATGTCTTTAAATGATCTATGATTGTAACAGATTTTTAGGGGCGATCACAGGATTTTTGAGACTTTTAGAAAATGCTCTGCCTGTGATAAGTGCTGCCAAAACAAATGTCGGACACTTCATAGGAATGTAGGAGGACAGTCACAGATCACTTGTGTGCTGG
>NW_007582751.1:0-1235 GCF_000690725.1 Stegastes partitus
AAGGAACTATATTCTATGATTTATCATGTTTTAGCCTGTTGGATGTCAGGTGAACAGAAGCACAAGTTTCTATATGAGACTTTGAGACTGTTCAACAAATGTACTCGTTTGTGGTCTCCACATACAGTCTGATCCGATAATCCGAGGCTGTCGGATCGTCAAGACGGAGGTCGAGATGCAAGGAGGGCTTGATGCTTGAAGGGTGATTTGTTCTTAATATTTATTGTTCATAGTTGTTATAATAACTACTGTATTGTTAGAACACTACGCATCGCTGGATTTCACACCTAATTGGCCGGTGCGCTTGTACATGTTCCGGCCACTTCCACCCTGGGGGGAGCGCTCCGACATGGTGGAAGTCGCCGGAACGCACAGGAAGTACTTGGTTACTGATGCCAGTTTAGTTGGCGGTCACAGTTCTGCTTCCACCATCAGTGGTGGTGGGGGAGTGGCAGATACACTCCACTGTTACCATTCGTGTTTACTTCCACAAACACTGAGCACGCTTCGCTGCGTGTGACGTCGTAATGTCCTCTTTTGCGCATGCGGGACACTTTTGGGTCGTATGAAGTTTACACAGGGGATCACACACAAGTTGCATTTAATTGGAAATGTGAATGAACTCGCAAAAAAATTGGATTTCACGAAAAAATCAAAATTGAGCATTAAGTCCTGCAGTCTGAACGTAGCCAATCTGTTGGATTGTTACTCAGATAATACACCATTATCCTTATTTGTGATGTAAAATATCATGTTGAAGTCGGAATCCAAGTCTGTCGGTAGGTTAAGGATATTTTCTATGGGTTCTGTTCGTTTTTCCTAAAAACCTGTCGGATAGCAAGGTTTGGGATTGTTAAGGGTCAGATTATTGAGTCACGTCTGTATTGTCTCAAAATCACTCAAGGAATGAGACTCCACACAAGATATTTAAACAAATGAGTTTTGACTTTCCAACTAACACATTGAACAATAGGTTGGAGAGGACGACTCACATAACAAGGGGGAGGAGCAACAAACCCCCAATTGAAACCAGAACTCAAGTGTTAATGGCTCCTTAAGGATAAAAGTAACTCCCAGAACTGATGAAGCCTGTTGGATGAGAGGTGAAACGTCTTCAAGAAACTCAAGCAAGTCCAGCTGCTATGATTAAACAACGAGAATTTGATGGACACAGAATGTCTATCCCAGTGATATTTCATTTCAGACAGGAGTCGACATCTCTCACGCTACACTTC
>NW_007582752.1:0-1235 GCF_000690725.1 Stegastes partitus
TTATAATAATTATCGTTTTTCTAGTTATTCACCTCATAAAGCTCCAGATTTATCTCATGACCTACTTTGAGGGCTGATCAATGTCCCAAATGACAGCTGCATTCCATGAATTGTTCGATTAATTGCTTTTAGAATTACTTTTAGGGGACAAAACAGTTAAATTTAGTGGTTTCTCATAAGAATAGATCATCTTGCAAACCTACAGATTTATCTCAGGACTCACTTTGGTGGTGACTAGCATCATAGCTGACAACTAAATTTGATTAACTGCTGTTGGTTTAGTATTAAAAATGCCCACAGCTTGCATTAAAGTGTCTTTTAAGTCAGTTTGAGGTGACAGAGGGGCAAAATGATGCATTTTCTCATTATAATAATTAACATTTTTCTAGTTATTCACCTCATAAAGCTCCAGATTTATCTCATGACCTACTTTGAGGGCTGATCAATGTCCCAAATGACAACTACATTCCATGAATTGTTCGATTAATTGTTTTTTAGAATCGCTTTCAGGGGACAAAACAGTTAAATTTAGTGGTTTTTCATAAGAATAGACATTTATTGTTCTCAGTAGATCATCTTGTAAACCTACAGATTTTTCTCAGGACTCACTTTTGTGGTGACTAATATCATAGTTCGCGACTAAATTTGATTAATTGTTGTTGGTTTTGTATTAAAAATGCCCAAAGCTTGCATTAAAGTGTCTTTTAAGTTAGTTTGAAGTGACAAAGGGGCAAAATCAGGCATTTTCTCATTATAATAATTAACATTTTTCTAGTTATTCACCTCATAAAGCTACAGATTTATCTCATGACCTACTTTGAGGGCTGATCAATGTCCCAAATGACAGCTACATTCCATGAATTGTTCGATTAATTGTTTTTAGAATTGCTTTCAGGGGACAAAACAGTTAAATTTAGTGGTTTTTCATACGAACAGGCATTTGTTATTCTCAGTAAATCATCTTACAAACCTATAGATTTTTCTCAGGACCCACTTTGGTGGTGACTAATGTCATAGTTTTGATTAATTGTTGTTGGTTTAGTATTAAAAATGCCCAAAGCTTGCATTAAAGTGTCTTTTAAGTTAGTTTGAGATGACAGAGGGGCAAAATGATGCATTTTCTCATTATAATAATTAGCATTTTTCTAGTTATTCACCTCATAAAGCTCCAGATTTATCTCATGACCTACTTTGAGGGCTGATCAATGTCCCAAATGACAACTGCATTCCATGAA
>NW_007582753.1:0-1235 GCF_000690725.1 Stegastes partitus
GTTGTGCCGCCGCACACTTGACCTCCAATATGAACCATTTCTGGTGTCACCAAAGCATCAGTCAAAGCATTTCATAACTGAAACTTAGAGCTTGTATATTATTGTCATTAAATCAAGAACAGTTTGGAACAGATTGTCTATTATCCTGGATTAGCAGTCTCACAGCTGAATTTCTGAATAAAGTTAAGAGACGCATGCCCAGTGTGTTGCCCAAGAGCACTTAGGCATGTGGACAGGATTGGTTGGGGATTGAACCTTGTGTTTAGAGCAGGGGTGTCAAACTCCGGTCCTCGAGGGTCCTGCATGTTTTAGATGTTTCCCTCTTCCAACACACCTGATTCAAATGATCAGCTCATCATCAAGCACTGCAGAAGCCTGATAACGATCCTGATCATTTGAATCAGGTGTGTTGGAAGAGGGAAACATCTAAAACATGCAGGACTGTGGCCCTCGAGGACCGGGATTGGACACCCCTGTGTTAGGGAAAATGAGACGAATACATTACTGACCTTCTCAAACTGCCTTGGCTATTCAGATTTTAAGGTAAAACAAACCCTGATACTCTCTCATTTTAAAATACGACACAAAGGTTATTAAACCTTGCGTGGCAGTTTTGTCAAAGCCAGCTCTGTCTGATGGAATTAGATCTTAACCAGAGTGGTGGACAAAAACAGTTAAATCAGCTGGCCAACTGGACAGAAATCTCATCAGTCGCAACATTGACAGCACAGGCTTAAAGAAAGCTGGTTCACTGTTTCATACTGTGGCTGACTGGTCATTAGAAATACTGTAATTTACTTCAGCAACCTAGGCACTCAAACAAACTTTATTTCTATACACATTTTCTAACTCCAAACCAATTAAATTCCAATGCTCATTAGACAAAATCGTTTTCAGTTGATATATATTTGAGTAAAAAGGGAAGGTTATTTATACCCTAATTTATAGTGTGCAAAAGCATTAAGCAGGTGAATGTTAAAATGGGGCTGCAAGGTGGAGCAGTGGATAGCACTGTTGCCTCGCAGCTAGAAGGTCGCCGGTTCACGTCCCGGTGGGGGCACCGGAATCTTTCTGCGTGGAATTTGCATATTCTCCCCGTGCAGCGTGGGTTCTCTCCGGGTTCTCCGGCTTCCTCCCACACACTCCAAAAACATGTTGAGGTTAATTGGTGATTCTAAATTGTCCGTAGGTGTGAATGTGAGTGTGCTTGGTTGTCTGTCTCTAAGTGTAGCCCT
>NW_007582754.1:0-1234 GCF_000690725.1 Stegastes partitus
GCCACCGATGGAGGAAACAGAAGTGTGAGCGCTAACTAAACTAGCATCAGCAGCCAAGTACTGCCTGTGTGTTCTGGACACTTCCACCCCGTCAGAGCGCTGCCCCGGGGTGGAAGTGGCCCCCGACCGAACCGAATGTTCTGATATTCATCATTAACTGGGCCTGAACATCCAGAGAGCAGAAAGTTCTACTGGGACCAGAACTACTAGTTATTATAACAACTATGAACAATAATGAACAACTAATGAGCCTTCCAGCATCAAGCCCTCCTCGTATCTGGACCTCCGTCTGGACAATCCGACAGCCTTGATATCCGACATAGAAGAAGGTTTTACATTTAGTGTCGGATCACTGAGTCATGACTGTACATGTACAGAATATAAAATGTCAGAGTGTGGATGTGGATGAAGCAGGTTGTTCTCTGCAGGACTCCTCAATATAAACACATCACGGGTCAGCCGGTTCTGCTGCTGTTAGGACCCGTTCACACGTACAGATGCATCAAACAGAACCACAATAAAACATAAATGTGTGTCTGTGGATCAGTCAGACTGAAAACAGCCCTGAACTCTGTTCATTCTTCACCACCGGCTTCAATCAGCTGAGCCTCATGAGTCCAGACACTCGTTTACATTTTAACCTGATATCACTGCATTCAGTGGACGAGTTCGATTTTATAAACCCACACACACAAAGAAAACACACACACACACTCACACTCACACACTCACACACACGCTGGTGTTTTACAGCCTGCCATCAGGGTGTATTGTCCAAACAGCAGGTTGTGTTTTGGACGGCTTGCTCGCTAGCTGGAGGGAGACGAACGATCACACACAGACACATACAGTCCTTCATCACTGCCCGCGGGACGGAAACTACAACTGACATCTGCTACGCCCGCGCGCGTGTGTGTGTGTGTGTGTGTGTGTGTGTGTGTGTGTGTGTGTGTGTGTGTGTGTGTGTGAGTGTGTGTGTGAGTAAACGTCTTTATGTAATTCCATTTCCTCCTCTCCATAAACATGTCTGTCTCTGTGCGTCTTGCCTTCCTGCAGTTCAACACATCGGTCCAGACTCAAGCCGACCCGTCGCATCCAGAACTCACATCTTGAGTTCTGATCACAAATGTTTGCTCTCGTCTCCAGATTATCGTGTTATTGAAGAGGTCTGGATGATCTCAAGAAACCTGCAGAAACTCCTGTTATTTGCCACCTGGAGGCGACGGTTCTGAAC
>NW_007582755.1:0-1234 GCF_000690725.1 Stegastes partitus
AGTGAAACTGTAGCTGCTTTATTTGAGCTGCAGTCAGACTACAGTGTGCACTCAGAGCCATTCACATATTTAGAACAGATCACAATGACACAGCGACATTAAGCTGCAATTTAAAGGTTAAACTACCAAAACTTGGTATTAAATAATAGTACCACTAATAGCCGCTCTCGGCTCTGCGCATGAGCAGTAGTAAATGAGGCCGGAAACGTTGTGACGTGCAAGGAAGGTTCTGTCTCCAGAGCCGGAGACCGCACGCAGGGCCGGCCCTGACAGTAGTTAGCGACCCTAGCATCACAGTGAATTTCACTCCTAATTTTCATACAGTAACACAAACTGTATGCATGTATTCAAACTTTATTTAAGTATAAACAACACACTAAATGAAACTGAAGGAACAAGTCTTTGTGACACTCCCTGGCTAACTGACGTGTATTCAGGCAAGTATTTAACCACAAGCGCCGATGCGGGTCCTCTACCGTCCTCTTCAGACATTAGCTAAGACGCTAACATAACGTCTTTGCTCCGAACGTTAGCAGCTACGACGATAACGTAACGTCTTTGCTCCAAACGTTAGCAGCTAAGACGCAAACATAACGTCTTTGCTCCAAACGTTAGCAGCTAAGACGCTAACGTGTTCGCTGCTAACGTTAGCAGCTAAAACGCTAACGTAACATCTTTGTTGCTAAAGGTAGAGAAACTGCATCAGCGCTTGTTGATAAATACTTGTGTCAATACATGTCAGTTAGCCGGGTAAGCTTGTGACGCCCCCCGTGGATGTCGGCGCCCTTAGCATTTGCCTGTACTGCCTATGCCTAGGGCCGGCTCTGACCGCACGTACAGGCTGCTGGTAGAGGGATGGACTCGTCTTCTACGGCCCTATAAGTGCACGGCTTCTAGTTTGGGTGCGTGACGTAGTTTTAAAGGGTGATTTCACTCAAAATATACTTCCAATTTTTAAAAAAAATATTTAAGAAGAGTATTTTTAACCCCCTACCGCTCCCACGGCCCGCCGGCGGGACGTGACCACTTTCCAAACACATGACAGCCAGATGTGCGCATGCTCCACATTCACGTTTCCCGACAACATACACATCAAAGGAAAGCTCAGAGTCTCCTCTTTCCGATGATATAAACCTTTTTGACCTGCAGCAACCACAGCGTTGACACAAAGAGCTTTTTGTACAGAAAAGCAACATGTTAAAATCTGAGTTTTCTTACTTTTGAAGGCTCTCTG
>NW_007582756.1:0-1233 GCF_000690725.1 Stegastes partitus
GTGAGGTGTGGTGTCTGGAGGGAGAATTTGCAGACATAGACACAGGTTTTTAAAAATACAAATAGTAAGCTTTACGAATTAAGCTGATACAAAGTGCTAAAAATACAGACACATCACCAGTTACCAGTCGAGCGGCTTCACCATTGGCTGTCTTTTTACACATGACTTTTGCTACACTTCTGCCGTGAGAGAATCTGAAACTGAAGAGTATCTGAAAATCAGGGTTTCTGTGTCCTGAGTTCAGCCTCACAGGATCATTCATTGTGGCTGCTACCGCTCTGCTGCTCTGTACCTCAGTAGTTATCAGGCAGCGCTGTGCATCAGAGTCCTTGAGCGTACGTGACATTGTGAGGCTGGGTGCAGAAAACAATGGATTCCCGACCGCACACAGTGAGTTCATGTTAGTGTTTTTTGCAGTTTGTATAATTAGTGAGGCAATTGTTGAGCCTTCCAAAAATATGATATTACAGGTATAAGTGAACAAGTTACATCTGCTGAGTTTATGGGTCGCTGAACAAAAACTTTCATGAAGTAGCACTAGCAGTTTGCTTGTTTACATATACCTGTCGGGATTCTTTCGCTGTGTGGCGTACACTCAAAGACTCTGATGCACAGTGTTGCCTGATTACCACTGAGGTACAGAGCAGCAGACCAGTAGCAGCCACAATGAATGATCCTGTGAGCCTGAACTTAGGACACAGAAACCCTGATTTTCAGATACTCTTCAGTTTCAGATTCTCTCACGGCAGAAGTGTAGCAAAAGTCATGTGTAAAAAGACAGCCAATGGTGAAGCTGCTCGACTAGTAGCTGGTGATTTGTCTGTATTTTTAGCACTTGTATTTGAATACATACACTTTTCAACAACGAATACCTTTATAGGTATTGACAAGTCTTTGTACGCATTGACAACTCTTATTACATTTCTGAATTTTAATACAGATAAACAGATTTTTACACATTTGAAAACCTGATTACAGACAGACAAATTGTGAGACGCCTTTTGCAGATTGTAACTTCTTTTACACATAGACAAATCTCACTTCGGACGAACGGATTGAGATACAGACAGACAACTCTCCATACGCATGGACAAATAGTTTTGCTACAATAATGCCCCCATAAGAGACACGATTTTGTATATATATATATATATATATATATAGAGAGAGAGAGAGAGAGAGAGAGAGGCTGATTGTCAAGACAAGATAAGACACAGGTGAAACCAATGAGAA
>NW_007582757.1:0-1233 GCF_000690725.1 Stegastes partitus
TTATCCATCCTCTGAACCCCAAGAAGTTTTTGGACATTTATACTCCCATTTTTTGTGACTTTTGGCTCATTTTTCACTGCCGTATAAAGTCCTGCACCTCTAGATAAGATAAGATCAAACTTTTTTAATCCCCAGAGGGTTTTTGTTTTGTTTTGTTTTTTTACTTTGACCATAGCTACAAGTAGGGAGAACTCAGAAAAGGTTTTTGTTCAGTATAACAAAAGTTATAATGCTATAGATCATAAAAAAAGAAGCATGACAGTTGAATTTCTTTGATTATTAATTTTGCAAAAATCTAAAAAAAAAAAAATGGAATAAGTTTGTGCAATATGTTCAAGTGCCTGCAGGTGTTGCCAGCACTGGAAAAAAATGCTTATCAACTTCTACCAACTGGATGTTTTCCACAAAACTCTACAAATAAACTTGAGAACTTAAACTTAACCATGCTGAATGCATAACGACTTGCTGACTCCCCTGTATACCTTTTCTGAGCCATGCTGATCAAGTATGTTGAATTTTCTTCTCAGTCTCACTCTAGCTATACTTGTCTTCTCTCTGCTCTGTATAAACACTGTCTGCAGTTCAGCCAAGTAGTTCATAATTTTTTTGTTTTTAAAGTATCTGGTGCAACTGAGTTATATTTGATGAACATTTTTTGAAGACATCTGTAACATGTTGTGTTCAAATGCTTCAATTTAAGTTTAGATGGAGTTAATTTTCTAGACAGAACTATATGTCACATATGATTCATTCTAGTACCACCAGAAAGTAGAAAATTTGATGATTTTTCCTGTTTTTACAGCTTCTAGTTCTGGTAAATGTTTTAAATTGGTAATTATTTTAATATAACATGCCTTTAAAATCCACGAGCAGGTTTTGGGGTGAGATATATAAAAAATTCTCCTAATGCACAGTTGTCATAAAAGAGGAAATTAGCTATAAAGACAAAAACTGTTTCTTGTACCAGGCTGTAAACATGTTTATTTGTGCTGTAAAGTTGAATATTTTACCATCGGGGTCTACAGGGTGGGCTGCAAGGTGGCGCAGCTGGTTAACACTGTTGCCTCGCAGCAAGAAGGTCGCCGGTTCGCGTCTGCGTGGAACTTGCATGTTCTCCCCATCTCTCCTGGGTTCTCCGGCTTCCTCCCACAAGTTCAAAAACATGTTGAGGTTAATTGGTGATTCTAAATTGTCCGTAGGTGTGAATGTGAGTGTGCTTGGTTGTCTGTCTCT
>NW_007582758.1:0-1232 GCF_000690725.1 Stegastes partitus
TGACTCAGGGTGAAGGCAGGGGACATCCTGGACAGGTCACCAGTCTATCACAGGGCTACACTTAGAGACAGACAACCAAGCACACTCACATTCACTTTAGAATCACCAATTAACCTCAACATGTTTTTGGACCTTGTGGGAGGAAGCTGGAGAACCTGGAGAGAACCCACGCTGCACGGGGAGAACATAAAAACTCCACGCAGAAAGATCCCGGGTGTCCTCACCGGGACGCGAACTGGCAACCTTCTTGATGCGGGGCAACGATTCTAACCACTGAGCCACCTTGCACCTTGCTAAGCCACACCCACTAACATTAAAAAGAAAAACAAAATTGGACATGCATCTGCTGCAATTGTCTATAAGCTGCATGTGTCCACGTTGTAACATGAGATATTTACACAGAAAGATTTGTAAAAATTTTTTTTTTAATTAAATACGTACCAGTAACATACACAAATATGTAAATGCTTTTTTCCAAATGGTGCCTGTAACACAGCTGGTTAAAGAAAAATAAAAAATACAGCAGCCTACCAGGAAAAGTCGTTGATCACTACCTTCATCTTCCTCCTGCGCACTAAAACCACTAAAGTCGTTTTCTTCAGTGTCAGAGTTGAACGGCTAAGTCGGTGCTCTCTTTTAAGACACTTCTTAAAACACATTTTTATCGGAGCGCTTTTCCTGATTTTATTAAGTTTGATGTTTTTTAGCTTCTTGCTTTTTGTGTGTGCTTTCTACTTTTATCAATTGTTCTGTGTGCTTATTGCATTTTAATTTTAATTTATTTTACTGAAAAGCACTTTGTAACATTTGTTTTGCTCTATAAATGAAGTTTATTATTAATATAATTATAACAGCCTCAGAATTACTTTCCTACACACTTCCTCAGTCTCTCTTTCGTTGTCGCTCTCAGTGTCACTTTCATGTCGAGGCAAATTCGTAAAAATCCGTAAATTAGCCGCGTCATTGTTTAAGCCACAGAGTTCAAAGTGTATAAAAAAAGTAGCGGCTTATAATCTGGAAATTACGGTAATAAAATAGTGAGTTTGAATGGAAATTTGTTTCTTACCAGGTCAGGTGCTCAGGTTAAATGTTAAGATGTTGTTATATACAAACCAAAAAAAAAAAAAGTTATAGTATTTTGTTAAAAAAACCCTCAGCTTGATTAAAAGTTTAATTGCACATAGGGGAGATTAATTGCCCAATCACTTAGTTTATAACAAAGTGAGAACTTG
>NW_007582759.1:0-1232 GCF_000690725.1 Stegastes partitus
CATAGTTGTGCAGCCTGTACAACCGCAATCTGATTGGTTGTCAAATATTAAATCATTTACCAAATACACTGTTGCCCATAAAGTTGGAATAAAATGTTTTTTTTGTTTGTTTGATTGTTTTTTTTTGCCTCTTCTCATGAAATAATAAATGAATGACAAAATAAATCAAATCAAATCAGGTTTATTGTCATTTTGCTGTACATACATAGTAGTAAAGGCAAGATGAAAGAGCATTTCTTCAGGATCATTTAATTCGTAAATTTTGAGGAATGCATGTCTGGAATAGGCAAGACACGACTTTACTACTTTATTCTCGCTGTCTCCTGAAGGGGGCTCTGCATCCATATGTGCCGCCATCACGTTGAACCTCTTCAGGTCCTGGTAGGTCTTCAGGGACACAACGACACACAGGATGGTGTGACGATGGTGAAGCCGCAGATGCTGCCCAGAGCTAGCTGCCAGTCTTCCACTCGGAATAATGTCGTCCCTCCAGCTGTATGTCCATCTGGGATGTTGTCATGGAGCCATGTTTCTGTTAAAGCAAACACACAGCAGTCATTGCACTCTCTGTGAGTGGTTTATTCTTAATAAAGTGTATATCTCCTCAAAACTTTCCTGATATCACAACATATATACAATACACATCACAGTAAAAACTAAACCAGAATTAACTGTTGAAAACTGTGTACTCAGGCTTAAACTAAACTGGGGATATCAAAAAACAGGATTAAGGGTTTTGTTTCAATATTTCAACCTTGGTCAGTTGAACAGGAACCACATATTAGAAGGGACTCCATGCACTAGAATGTCCAATATAGCTCTTTAAAATGTCACTCAGTCAATAATATTGAGTATGGCCACCCCTGACATTGTGGCATACTGTCCACCAGCTTGCTGATGGTGTCAGTGGGCAGGACATCCCACTCTTCACTCAGAGCCTGAAGTCAAAATTAGTTTCACCCGGTAACTGGGACTCCATCATGGCACTTGGTCAAAGTGATTACTGACGTGTATAAATAGAAACAAAAAGAGGAATGTGTCTAAAAATTATTCCAACTTTATAGGTAACAGTGTTTATTGATAATCATTTTAAGAAAAAAATCAAGAGTTCTCCAACTGTTACTTAATGTAAGTATTTTCTTTCTGATGATAATGAACTGAATATTTTTGGGTTGTGGGCAACATGGGACATTTGAGGATGTCATCTGTTCTTCTCTCTGTTATCTATAGAC
>NW_007582760.1:0-1232 GCF_000690725.1 Stegastes partitus
ATACATATAGCAGAGAAATAAATGGTGTTTCACTCTGAAGTCCAATTTTGAAGCATTTCCAATATTATTTGAATTACTTCTTACTGACATACTTCACTCACTATAATCTAACAGAGTATGAAGTGTGGATTGAATCCACCAGGTAATTTTGGAGTGCAACTTTAAAACAAAATGAGTGCCACTGGCTGTCAGAGGAGACAGTTCCTGTCTATGTCTACAGCTCTAAATAAAGGCAAAAAAGCCCAAAACATTTTAAAAAGATAAAGAAAATGAGTCGTAGTTGGGTCTTCCTGCAAGATATTGACCCAAAGCAAAAGGGCAAGGCAACAAAGGACTGGTTCAGAAAGAAGCACACATTAATGTCATGGAGTGATCTAGCCAGTCTCCAGACCTTAACCCTATAGAAAATCTGTAGAGGGAACTTTAGCTTTGCGATTCTAAGCAACAGCCTCGGGACCTTCTCAGGACAGTCTGCAAAGAGGACTGGTCTATAATACCTCCTGTGACCAACTACGAGAAACAGCTGACCTCTGTTGCTTGTAAAAAAGGGTTACTCCAAGTACTAAGTCAAGTTATGCTGGGAGATAAAACACTTATTTCCCTTGATCAGCTAGAAATTGTTTGTCACTGTTGGATTTGTTTGTCTGGATTGTTTTGTTGTTGTTGTTGTTGCACATACTCTGTCTCTTACAGTTGAAATAAACCTACTACTAAATTCTAGACTGATCATTTTTTTTATTGTATGTGGCCAAAATCATGAAATATGCAGGAGATCAAATATTTATTTTCCACACTGTATTTCTTTTAAGCATTGAATTGAATTTTGACATTGACACAAGGATGGACACAAGTACATTTCCTTCCTTCCTGCCTTATGCTTTTCTGTGATGTTTCTTTTGTCTTCATGGCAAAGTTATATCCAGGAGTACTGATTCACCAGTGACTGAACCTTCCAGATGCAGGTGTATTCATACTACAGTCACTTGAGACAAATTTACTGCATTCAAATTGTTTCCATTTCACTAATTATGTGACTTCTAGCACTAACTGGCTGCACCTGTGTTAATCTAGAATCATTTTAAAGGGGCGGTGAGTATTTATGCAATCATATTTACATTTTGTATTCAACATTACTTTGTAGAAATCTGATTTCACTTTAACATAAAAATGACTATTTTTATGTAAACTCTTGTTATTTTTTTATTTTTATTTTTAAAAAAAAGCAAAGTTCA
>NW_007582761.1:0-1232 GCF_000690725.1 Stegastes partitus
GCTCAGCCCGTGCCACTAATTATTTTAAAATGTTTATATTTTTGTGCCATGAATTTGTATTGTGCCTGTTGTCATTGAGTTACATATACAGACAAAATAGATTGACTAGAAAAGACTCCTCAAGGCTACAAAACAGCCATCAGAGGTCTGTGGAAATGCCACGAACCCTCAATCGGCTCCTTTATCCATCTTTCATTCTCTTTTCATCAATGCATGATGCATTTCTTCATTAGTGACCATCACCTGAACACTACTTATCACGGTGTATTATGGGATGTCACAACTGTAACTCGACATTCAAACAGCACGACAAAATGGCGAACACACGATGTGTTGTGACTGATTTCGGACAAAGCTGTGGACAAACACCCCACATTAGCATAAACATAGCAAGTTAGCTTGTTATGCTATGAATATAATAGAGACTGGGGCTCAGGTGATAAAGTTGTTTGTCCTTAAAACACAAGGTTGATGGTTCGATGCCCACGAATGCTGAAGTGTCCTTGGGCGAAACATCAAACTTAAAATTGTGCTTTAGGGGTGCCGCTATAGCTCACCTGGTTGACCTGGCGTCCCATATTCAGGGGCTATGGTCCCCGATGCAGGGGTCATGACTTCGAGCCTTTGCTACAAGTCCTTCCCCTACTCTTCTCCCCAACTTTCCTGTCGCTGTCTTGACTGTACTATTAAATAAAGGCCAAAAAATAAACAAAAGTTATGCTTTTAGTACTGACAAGGTAGAAAAGCATTACATACGGCGCAGACCATTTACCATTTGGTGAACCGCTGGGATTTAGATACTGGTCGTGCTTTCATATGATTGTCAATTGCAAAAAAAAAAAAACATTATACACTTTTAAAATCAAAGTAGAAGAAGCTGGGAAGAAAAACAAAAAAAAACTGTTGTTAACCAACCACTGAAAAACAACAAAGAAGAAACAAACAAAGCTTCTGCCATCGATGAGTGACAAGCAAGAAGAAATGTCCAAAAAACTGCTTTTAATCCAGCAATTTGTAATTATTCTTTCACATCAGCTGGTGTTGAACACATTCCAGTGATGAAGACGACGATGAAACTGCTAATCAGACGTGTGACTTCAATGTTCGCTGCATCAGAACTTATTCCACCTCTAATAACTCTTTGCATCCTTCAGCCCAATAACAGAAACGATCTGATCGCATTTGGTGTGTGCAGGAACACAACCAGGGAAGTGGCCCAGCTCATTCACAGG
>NW_007582762.1:0-1231 GCF_000690725.1 Stegastes partitus
TTTGCCTGGAACTTGAACAACAGAAATCAGCATAAATGATAGAGCAATGTGATCATAATACAGTCGTGACTCGATAATCCGACCCTTAACAATCCCAAAACCTTGCTATCTGACAAGTTTTTAGGAAAAACGAACGGAACCCATAGAATATAGCCTTAACATATCGACAGCCTTGGATTCCGACTCCGACATGACATTTTATGCCACAAATAAGGATAACGGCGTATTATCTGACTGAACAATCCAACAGACTGGACTGCAGGGCTTAATGCTCAATTAGAATTTTTTGCTGAAATCCGATTTTTTTTGCTCGTGTGTTCACATTTCCAATCAAATGTGAGCGTGCTAGGTGTTTGTGGAAGTAATCACGGATGTTAATGGTGCCACTCCCCTGCCGCCACCACCAATGGTGGAAACAGAACTGTGACCACTAACTAAACTGGCACCAGCAGCCAAGTACTGCCTGTGCGTTCCGGCCACTTCCACCCCATCAGAGCGCTCCCCGGGGTGGAGGTGATCCCCCCCGACCACGCCGAATATTCTGATATTCATCATTAATCAATGAAATGAAATGAAATGAAAAATACTTTATTTATCCCAGAAGGGAAATTCAATCTTGTAAAAGCTCACTTTCTCTTTTAAAAAAAAAAATCAATATAACATATAATCCACAGAACAACAACAATCATTCAGTCAGTCAACCGTCAGTCAGTCAGATTTGTTTTTTAAGGTGATGGCTGTTGGCAGGACGGAATTCCAATCTGTGTTGTTCAGACTGTCATGAAAAGACCAGATACAGGTCGCATAGGAGACAAAAAAAAAACATCAGATTTGGGTAGTTTCAGCCTGCTGTCTGAACATATTCACCTTTGATGTCAACCGACGGGCCACTGCACAATCGCACCGGTCAGTTAGGTGTGAAATCCAGCGATGCGTAGTGTTCTAACAATACACTAGTTATTATAACAACTGTAAACAACAAATATTAACAACAAATGACCCTTCAAGCATCAAGCCCTCCTTGTATCTCGACCTCCGTCTTGACAATCCGACAGCCTTGCTATCCGACATAAAAGAAGGTTTTATATTTAGTGTCGGATTATCGAGTCACGACTGTATTGTGTTAGATTCGGGTAGATGTAACTTAAACTAATGCAGACAAATAGCAACCCTTCACAAGGAGGCTTTATATTTATACGCAGATCTGAGAGACAAAATATCAAAAACATCT
>NW_007582763.1:0-1231 GCF_000690725.1 Stegastes partitus
GTTCGGTTCCATCTGCAAACGTTGAAACTGTCGTATTTCATCAAAATCACTTTATTCTACGTGTCTCATGTAAAAAATCAGCAAAAATATGGTGTTTGCTCTGTAGCTCTGTAAGAAAAACAAAGAATTCTGTGCTCCTTGACTCAACTCTGAAAGCTTAAGCAGCTCAGCTGTAACTAAGTCATGTGACAAAATTTAGATTTTTTAGGATGAACTGCAGGCAGTGTTTACATTCAGCAGAGAGGAGATAATGATAATTAAAGCATGTAGGTTGTAAATTATATGTAGTATGTAGAACCAATGTTATTTTCTCCCGGTGTTGGTGAAGCCTGCGGACACTCGCGAACATGTTGAAGTTTTTCAATTTTTGTAAAGCAAACAATCGGAGAAACTCTACTTTTTTTCCTGGTTCGTGTCATTCTAACTGTATTATTCAGCACAGAAGACATTTCTGAGTTCGCTCTCCGTCTTCAGGGTTTTTCTGTTTCCACAGAGCTGCAGGACTTCAGCTTGTAGTACCTGGTTGTTCCACCAGGTGGAGCTTCTCACTGTTTAACACTGTAGAGACCAGAGGAGGCGTCACTCAGGCTACAGCTCATGTTGGCAGCAGAGAGCATTGTGGGAGTTTAGCAGCAACAGAACCATGACAGAGACTCTGAGGAGGTTGATGACCTCCGACTAGAACTTGTGTTGAAGACAAACAAATTAAACAAAGACAGAGTTATGGAGTGATTTGGGGAATTATTTAAAATTTGCATCTTTAGTTTATAAAATAGTCGGTGAATGGTTTCAGATTGATTCTTTGGACTTGGAGTGTGTTGAACTCATCGAGTCACTCTGAAAAATTCTGACTTTGATTAAGTTACGAGTCATTGTGGACACGTTTTTGTCATTTTGGACAACAACAGACATTTAGGACAAGTTTTTCAGTTGTTTTGGACGAGTTTTGAGGAAGTTTCAGTGAGTTCTGAGACATTTTGTTCAACTTTTGAGTTGCATTGGACAAATTGCGACTCACTAAAGACAACTTTTGAGCTACTTTGGTCAAATTTTGAGTTATTTTGTACAAATTTTAGTCATTTAGGACTATTTTTGAGTATTTATTGACAGATTTTGAATTATTTTGTACTAATTTCTAGTAATTCAGGACTAGTTTTGAGTATTAGACAAGTTTTAAGAGACTTTAGACAGGTTTTGATTTATTTTAGACAAATTGTAATTCACTAAAGAC
>NW_007582764.1:0-1231 GCF_000690725.1 Stegastes partitus
CAGAATTAAATCTACTGAACACTGAAAAACTGTATCCCTTAAGCGTGAGATGTTTTCTAATCACTATCTGGGTACAACATGTGCTGATATGAATGGCAAATGAAATTACATGACATTTTAGCACCATTTCTGACATGATTTTGGTGCATATTTCTACTTTTTATGGTGTGAATTTGCAACAAATTAAACTACAGTCGTGACTCGATAATCCGACACTAAACCTTCTTTCATGTCGGACAGCAAGGCTGTCGGATTGTCAAGACGGAGGTCGAGATACAAGGAGGGCTTGATGCTTGAATGCTCATTTGTTGTTAATATTTATTGGTTGTATTGTATTTTTTTAGTGATTTACTTTGGTTTTTCTTTGATCTCTTAATATTTTTATTTCACACAGCTGTACCGAATTTGTGCGCGAACAGTGGAGATACAGATGGCGGTTTTGTTGGTCTGTACTTTGCTTTTTTTTTGCAAGTTTTTTGGGGTCTGCGTCTGGCGAGCCGTTGAGCCATGGCAGTTTACATCCCCCCCTTAGCTGATGCTGCTGAACCCATCTATAGTTCAGTGTCCCAGCTGCAAACATCACACCCTCAGTCTCTGATCGTCATCTCAGGAGACTTTAACCATACATCACTCTCTATCACTCTCCCCACATTCAGCCAGTATGTGGACTGCCCAACCGGAGACGGTGGGCCTTGGACCTGGACCTGCTGTGTGTGGACACCACGATGCATATTGCTTAATTAGTGTTATTTTCTTGTACTTTCTTCTATGTTTTTGGATGTTTACAATAATTTCCCAGGTCTGGGATCAATAAAGTATATTCTATTTTTATAACTGGTGTATTGTTAGAACACCTCGCATCGCTGGACTTCACGTCTAACTGACCGGTGGTGCAACGGGCCCGTCGGTTGACATCAAAGGTAAGTAAATCTGTCGGATTGTTAAGTCAGATAATACGCCGTTATCCTTATTAGTGACATTTCGGAGTCGGAATCCAAGGCTGTCAGGATGTTAAGGCTATTTTTTATGGGTTCCGATCATTTTTCGTAAAAATCTGTCCGATAACAAGGTTTTCGGATTGTTAAGGGTCGGATTATCGAGTCACGACTGTACATAGCACTGTGTTCATGCAAGTCTTTAAAAATCATATTAACACTCATAACTATGATTTAAAACAACTTTATATTGTCTGTTCATTGTGCATTTTCAAAGATTTTTTAAAATCGTCATC
>NW_007582765.1:0-1230 GCF_000690725.1 Stegastes partitus
GCCACTAGAAAACGAGGTCTTTGAGGATGCACATGAGTTCCTTGAACCTGTCCAGGCAGAGGAACCCAATGAAAATGCCCAAGATCCCCTGAGAAACGTTCCACTCTTCGCACGGACTTACCATTTCTTCCCTCCTAAGACCGTGGGTTGGTTTGGCTATGCCGTTATCTACCTGTGGGGTTTACTTTCAAGGAAGTAGAAACCTTGTCAAAAGTGCTCTAACCTCTCAGTAATTATTTCCATTTGCAACATAATTTGAAGCTAAGCTTGACTTCAAATGATGTTGCAAATAGCGGTTTAGCAATAGCTGTGTAACACAACATGATAATCACACAGCCACCATCTACATATGCCATTTATGAATATATTTGCTACATTCATTAAATCTCTGAAAAGACTATCCAAAAAACAGCTGCAGCTAATTAGGCCAACTAAAAACATTTTAAAAAACTTGAAAAAAAAACAAACTAAAAAACAATCTTGAATAAAATGCTTTAAAAATAAATAAATAAGTAACTCTGCCAGAGTGTCTCTTTGAGTCACTTTGCCGGTCCCAAGCCCGGATAAAAGAGGAGGGTGGGACATAGAGCCAGCAATTCAACCCAATCTCACGGCAATTCATGAAATAGTCACAAAACTTAATCTACTGTTTCGCGTCCTGGACACGATTTCCCCGACTTTTCTATCTGAATGAATGCGGAGTTTGTAGCAGCGCCAATAAGTACAGAATATTATTGTTGTGTGGGCACACACATCTTTACAGTATCTCTATAGTTATTAGTGTGGACGGGCCATAACAGTAAAACTTGTTAATGCCTGACTGTCGGAAGGAAAGAAAGGCAGAAACATTACAGCATATGAGCCGTCCAATAGGGGGAAAAAACGTGTCCCAGACACGGAAGATAATTCCAACTGAATGTGCTGGGGAACACGAAAAAGTCGGGCAAATCATGTTCCCGGACACAAAACAACAGATTAAGTTTTGTGACTATTTTACGAATTGCCGTGAGACTGGGTCGAGCAATTCCACCTTCCACCTTGGCGCCCCCTTGCATCACAGTGAATTTCACAAAAAGAGGTGAGATCAGTGCAGGTTCTTTGTCAACAAGATGGCAGGAGTGCAATATAACTTCAAAACGATTCAATTTATCTGTTGAAAATTCCTGTATTTCTTTTAATATCACATTATATATCACAGGGTTAGAAGAAATTGCAATGTCAGTTTTTTCC
>NW_007582766.1:0-1230 GCF_000690725.1 Stegastes partitus
AATGAAATATGACAAAAGAAACACGATTTGGTAAAAAGTTATTGTCAGCACTCCATACATAAAAACATATCTATTAACAAACACAAACACACAACAAAATGTGTCTTTACTTGAAGTCTTTTAGCCGTGTAACACTGAGTCCATACTCTACTCTTAATCCCTCGCTGTTGTATCACATCAAGTGTCAGAGATCTGTCTGGTTGCATCTACTCTACCTTGTACAGAGAGTCAGTATTCGGCTTGTTGCGGATGCCCAGGTCACGTTTGAGCTGCCCCATCGTCCTCATGCCCGACCAGCTGCCCTTCTGGCCCACAGGCAGCAGCAGAGAGGTAACGGGGTTGTAGAGCTGAGGAACAGTCACTGGAAACCAGGAGCGCAGGAACACGATGTCTGCCACGCAAAACAACAGACATTAAAGACATAAAGTAATAGTCGCATACTTGTAGTTATTGAAGCCTGGTTATTGTGCGCTCACCGTTCCACTGCAGTCGAGCACAGACAGACTGATCCTGAGCATTTTAGAGGGAATTTTTTTAGCTAAGAAGATTCAGTTTCTGGGAAAACTACAGACTTTCAGAGCTTCTGTCAGCTTTTGGAAGTTGGACCTCCCTTTTTGTTGCCACCAGAACATTGTTATATGAGGAATACCGGGGAGATGAGTGCTTCATTGAATGAAATGAAGGAATTAGACTCACATGTAATGTAGCGTGAGTCACTGAAGACCTGAGGTATGCATTCATAGCCCCTTTTAAAATCATCAATTTCTGTAAACCTGCATTTGTATCTGTTAAACTTATTCTTAACTTATGCATCAAAATCTACGTCAACTTACATTTTTCAATGGAAAGACATTTGTGAATTGTTATTTTTTAAGTTATTTTATTTTCTAGATGTTTTAAATTGTTTTATATTTTGTGTTCAGCACTTTGTTTTGACTTGTTGTGTTAAAGAGCTTTAGAAAGTTGAGTTGAATCTCCACCAATGTTAATGCACTTTTTACAGACTGTTCTAGTGCTTTACTGATGTCACACAAAGCCATTGTTCAACTAAACAGATGAAGAAGTAGTCTAAACAAGAGATAAGGCAAAACCAACTCGCTGATACGATGAAGGAATAAACTCACCAGCCATTTTTTTCAGGTTCAGCTGCTCAGTAACGCAAATATCTGATCAGCCAATTACACGGCAGCGACTCAGTGCATTTAAGCATGTAGACATGGTCAAGACGAC